>NC_022018.1:2014414-2023872 GCF_000317375.1 Microtus ochrogaster | reverse complement strand
AATCTGTACTGTTTTTGTTTACATAGGTTTCTCGAGATAAAATATCTGTGGATTTTTGCTAAAATTTCCTGGAAACTTCCTATGTGTGGTCCCTGGTGGCATTGGAGCTACCTTGAGGACAGCTGTCGGATGACAGACAAGCTGTGGGAAAAGCCATCCCATAAATAGTTTTGTAGGTCACTTTTAATTACATTTGATTGAAATGGAAAATGCAGCATACATTGTATAACAACATCATTGTCATGGAACTATGGGTTTGGGCCTTTGTAGAAATGTCATTAGGAAGAAGCAATAATGCCATCTCCAATCTTCTGAGGTGGGGCCATTAGACAAAGGAGGCCAAATGTGGTTACAGACAAGTGAAGGGCCCAACTGTGTAGACCATGCAGCATTTGGGGGGCCTGGGGGCCTTTCCCTGAGACAAACCTGGAAGGATTTGAGGCAGGGTGGTGCTGTGTTGGATGTGTAGTCTAAGATCACTTCTCAGTGTCCATTGAAAGTGGGACAGGGAGAGATGGCAGTGGCCTTGAGACACTTAGAAGGTTAACTGAAGCAGCCGGCTACTCTAGAGAAGCAGAAAACTGGAAGCAAGTGTCCACATATACACCAAGAGAGATGTCTGTGTTATGGAGTGGTTCACCTGCTTATTCAGACTGACAAACCCCAAGTGATCTGAGGTCAGGAACTGAGATCTAGAACAGCTGCTAGCTGCTATAGTCCCTGACTCTGCCCACAAGTCTGAGACCCAGCAGAAATGATGGTTTAAGCTCTACCATGAAGGCTGGACAATGGAGGCCTAAGAAAAACTAACATTTCAGTTCAAACCCAAAGGCAAGAAAAGGCCATATCCTATCTGAGATGCTGAGGTAGAAGGCATTATTTTATTAAAAGAGTTAGCTGTTCCGGTCTATCCAGTCATTCAACTGAAGGGATAGGCTCCACCACCATCAGAGAGGGCTGTCTGTCTGATATAAATAGCCTTCCTGACACTCTTGGAATAATATTGACCAGATGTCTGAGCAGCCCGTTATCTAGTCCAATTGGCATATAATGCTAACCACCACACGATCGCTACTGAAGAGAATGAGGGCGCAGGCTGGAAGCGATGGTGAAGGGCTAGGGGACGCCTTCATCAGAGACATACGAGGAAGACTGACTCCGACAGAGAGGAAGAAAGAAGAATTTCTGGCTTTCAGCATGACTAACTGGGTGAATGCCCCGCCTTTTATTGAGAGAGATACACTGGTGTGTTAGCGAACTAGAGCACGAAGGCTTTAACTCACTGCGGACTCCGGATGTCGGCGGTACTTCTAGTGGAGCAGACAGTTGGGCGTGAGGTCTGGCCATTCTTTCAGATGTTTTGTTTTTACCAGTGGGCAGACGACTTTCTAAAATGGAAGGCACAACCTCCAGCCCACAGCTTGCTTTTCTGTGGAGTTGATTTTATGGTGGTCCCAACCTGCAGACAGACATTGGAAGACAGGACCTGGCAACA
The DNA here is from genome assembly GCF_000317375.1 of Microtus ochrogaster. NCBI lineage: Eukaryota > Metazoa > Chordata > Mammalia > Rodentia > Cricetidae > Microtus > Microtus ochrogaster. Next base: position 2,022,377 of record NC_022018.1, on the reverse strand, counting down.
CCCGGGGAGGGATGCAGTGCAGGCGAGAGAGTCCAATAGCATCTTTTATCTCTAAAGTGGACTCAAGCAGAGCAACAGCAGCTGCCCATATGGTTCCCTGGCCCAGACCTTACGTCTGGGACCTGGGAAAGACACCCAGGCAGGCAGAGAATTTGCTTATTCTCATCAGTTGCTGAGGCTCAATTATGTGGCAGTTCCACTGGGTTCCTATTAAGCAGAACTACCCAGATGCTTAAAGATGGTAATAATGTAGAAAGAGGGACTATTTGTAGGACGAAAAGGGGGGCAGCAAGAGGCAGTCACAGGGACAAGAGAAGGTGGTGGGAGTGGGAGGCATTTAATATGGTGATCTGGTTGTATAACACTTTAAAATTAAACGATAGATTAATGAATTTTTGTGTGTTTTTCTTGCATGTAATGAAGTGTACTCTACGTGTGTTTGGTGCTCTTGAAAGGCAGAAGAGGGCACTGGATGCCCTAAAACGGGGATTACAGATGGTTTTGAACCACAATGTAGGTGCTGGGAATTGAACCCAGGTCCTCTGAACGACCAGCAAGTACTGTTACCTGCTGAGCCATCTCTTCAGGACAGCATATGCACGTTTTAAGGGAGGCACAGGAAGTCACATTTTACTTTGGTAGATGCACATCACTCTGCATAGAGTGGTTAAGTTCCCCACTTCCTGATTTTTTTTTTAAACCCTGCATGAAAAGTAGTGCTGCAGTTTAAGACATCTCAAGGAAAAAAAAAACATCTCAAGGTAGCACACAGAAAGGGATGATAAGAGCTGAAGTCTAGCAGGGAAGCTGCGGCTCAGTTGGTAGATGGCTTGCTTAGCACGCACAGCACCTGGCTGAGTAGCTCAGGCCTAGGACACACTGTTTACCCGGGCAGGTCTGGGACTTGCTGAACTCAGCCTAGCTTTTGAGCACAGACATTACAGGCACACTCCCCCACATTTAGTTTGTAGCCTTTGTTTTTCAGTTTACACATTGAGAGATCAACACTTAGCGTAAATGAATCCTTCTCTTTTATCAGAGGACTCAGAGTTGAAGAAATAATATTGTGGTGTATTGTTATGTTTTCTTCAAAGCAAGGAATTTGGCATTGTATTCTTAATACCTTACCTTTTGTTTTAGTTAGCACACCAAATAATGAATTCCATACGGGCACTCCCCTGTATGTGTGCCAATGTGCTCTGCTCCGGCTAAACTTCCTAGTACTTTTCCTTCTCCCTTCTCTTCTCTACAGCCTCCTTCTTCCTCAGGAGTAGTCTTGCATGAAGGTCTTGTTCTTTGTGTGGCATCACAAGGACTACCTACCTTCTTACCCTTGGCTGGTATTCAGCACGTGGCCTGTTCTGTGCATCAGTAGTACACAGCATGGCCTCCCTTCTACCTGTCGCTCTGTCTAACTTGTAGTTTGGAGGATGGCAAAAGGTAGCAGGCAGCAAATGCAAATTGAGTTTGGGTTTCTTCAATGAAAGCCCAGTGGGCCCTAGTATTTTATTTATTAATCTTTCCCCCTGGGGTCTTTGCTTTATGAACCCTTATGAAAATAGTTTTTACCCGATATAATTTGTAAAATATGAAACAAAACCCCACAAGTTTTGATATTTTGACCCAGTGTCATTTAAGTGTAAACAGAAGACCATTTTTTTTTTTTTTTTGAGACAGGGTGTCTCTGTGTAACAGCCCTAACTGTCCTGGAACTAGCTCTCGTAGACCAGGCTTGCCTTGAACTCACAGAGATAGGCCTACCTCTCCCTCCCGAGTGCTGGGATTAAAGGCGTGCACCACCCCACCTGGCACAATTTCTGCCAGTTACATTCTGTGTTCCCTTCCCCCGTCTTTCTTATATTCATCTTTCTTTCTCTCTTCACATTTTCCTTTTCCCCTTACAAACTAAACAAAATAAACAGCAGGAACAGCAAGGCAAGCACACAGTTCAAAGCATTTGACCAAACATGTAGAGCCTTTAATCTACGGCTGCTGATGTAACAAAACTACCTTAGATTCGGCAATTTACAAATAACAGGAATTGATTGCTCCTGACTCTGAATAGGAAGCCCAATCCTGAGGTTCTTACAGATCAATTGTCTGGTAATGGCTTCTTTGTCCTTTCCAGGGGATGTCATTACTGTGCCCTGCAGAGGGAAACACTATGTCCTCAAATGGTGGCGAGAGTAGGAGAGCAAAGGAGAATGAATCAGGGTCCTCCTGGTAAAAGCCAGGCAGCTGCCTGCAACCTCTTCTCTAATGACATTGGCCCCATCTTTGGGGACAGAATCAATCGCTTACCAAGATGGGAGCTACGTAATAATTTCCCACAGAGACCCTCCTTTGTACTATCATCACACTGTAGTTCAAGTTCTAACATATCAATTGTCACAGAGATGTAGATTCAACCCACAGCACTGGTGGAACATGTATATGTCTGTAGCATGTTGTTAACCCTTTAAGGACCTGTATCTGGTGGGATACAACACACCAAGGAAAACCAAGAGATGAATGAGCTCACTGTGTACTAAATACTGACACATCCTTCCCCTGCTTCCGACTGGAAAAGCTGAGTATGCGGTGTGGTCTTGGCAAGGCTGGGAGCAGGAAAACTGGCCAGATGGAAGGGGCTCTTTGAAATCACCTTAGTGACTGTGGACCAAGTGATTTGCTGACAAAAATTCCCCATTCGGTAGTAAAAATGAGGGTTTTTATGATTGAAAAATTTTATGAGTGAAATTAGAAGCCATTAAAAGCACCGCTGAGATGCAAATTACTTCACTTAACCAAGGGCCAAAACGGCTTTGTGGATCACAGTTGTTAATGTGAATGGCACTCAGTGGTGAACTGGGAGCCAGAACAGACTGGAACCCAGTTGCTTCATGCATTCAGCCAGAGATTCTGAATGGGCGAGCTGCTGCCCTCTGAAACTCCAGCACCTTCAACTCGATTGAAGGGCAGTTGCTAATAGAGAGAATTCGATCCTGGCAGAGATCCGCCCCAAAATGCATTATGGATAAAGGGGAAATGGTTTTGTAGTTAAATGACTTTGGTAAACACTGAGTAATAGCATAAGTTAAAAAAGATTTTCTGCTTTAAGACCTCTGCCAGATTTTAGCACACTGATAGTAATTGTGAATTTATGGCCTTATTTCCCATATTGGTTCATCCAGTGAGCCACTTTTCCCTCAGAGCATCTTTTAAGAGTCGTGTTCCACAAAATATATTGTGGGAAACATTCTATTGGGTGAGTCTTTGAAGACCGGTTATACGTGAGATAACTGTAGAATTTGCTATACAAATATGGGAGCCTTTGAGAGTGTGCAGGGGCTATAAGTAATTATACCTGATAGCAAATACAAACTGGACTATCTTGGGCAAACCAGAAGGTCTGCTTTTCCTAGTTTTAACAACTAAGGGATGGAGCCTCGGCAATACCGCTTTTCTTAAAGCAACAGGACATAAATTAGGTCATTTCAAGTTCTCTGAAGAGCAAGTAACAGGATGAGCTTAGATGGGCAGGAGACTTACAGGGTGAAACATCTCTGAAAGAGAGAGGAGGAGGAACAGGTAATCATTTTAGTGTCTGCAGAGGAAGGAAAGACAGAGTGGAGGTAGGGGCAGAGAAAGGAGCAAAACAAAAGCATCTGACACCTGCTCCATCTAGTTCTTCCTCTTCCTTCATAGGGACTCTCCTCTGATCTAAGTCCAGGTTCTGAAACTTTCTAAGGGGAACTTCAAATTTGTTATTTCTCTGGAGTCTGTTGACATTAGAAACGGAATCTAAGAACTGTTGGGGTGCCACAAATCGAAAGAGACCACAGCTTTGGAGCAGAAGAGAGGAATCTATTTGAAGCAGGGATTTGGGGCTGAGTCTGTGTCTCAGAGATAAGTGCTAACATAGCATGAACAATGCCCTGAAAAGATAAATAGCATGGAGGTGACATCTGGATCTCTCTATGTCTAGAGTTTTCTTCTCAGATGATCTTACTAAATCTATTATATAAAATTCACAGCACTGGGGATGGAGACATGGCTCAGTAGTCAAGAGCTTTTGCTGCTCTTGTAGACTACAGTTTGATTCCCAGACTTGCGAGCTACTTCTGTAACACCAGTTCCAGGGAAGGCAACACCACGGGCTGGCTTTGGAGGGTACCAAACATGCACATATTGCACTTATCTACAAGCAGGCAAGACACCTGCATAAAACATAAATAAACAACAAATAAATCACATTTCAAAGTATTCCAATTATACTGAAATATCATCACCCAAAACTAACATATATTTCTGATTTATCAATGTAGATGTTTTTATTGCATGTTCATAACAAAATTTTTCACTAAGACCAGGTAACTAGCAGAAATTTGAAAGGAGTGGCTAGATATGTGGGATTTTTTTGAGACGTCTGCAAACTGTGATGGTGTGAGAACGGATGCCCTTTCAATTGATTACAAAGTCACAGCTTTTGATAATACTGTTTCAGCTTGTCAGTAATATTTATAACTAAAGAAAATGCTGGATTTCTGTCACAGGACAGTGAAAATTAAGATACATTTTTTTTTGACTCAGAATTCATGGATGCTTGTTTAAAACCACTGTTTTGTTAGGAGTTTTCAGATATTTCTCATCCAAAGACCCTTCAAGTGGATCTGATTCTGTATCTTTGGAGAGATCATGAGGGAGGTCTCTATCCACTAGGACACATAGGTGGTGATTACTCTGTGCAGTGTGTTAATCCCTTCCTTGTGGAAAAAGTCTCTGATCTAAATTTTGGATATTAGGAAGAGGTGGTGCTGAGGAAGATGCAATCTTAGAAAGGATTTATGGCACTTCCTTTCTCTGAGATTAAGGGAGATGTGGTTAAAAACACAGGCTCTATAGCTAGCTTTCTTAGTTTCAAATCTCCAGCCAGATCTGCTTGTTACTAGCTTTGCTATCTCACCTCATTGTTTCCCTTTTCCTTTGTCATAAAAAAACTGGGGTAAAAATATTTACCTCAAGGGATTCCTATAAGAATTAAGCAACAGGCATAGAATAGGCTTAAATATCAGCCATTATCAAAAGTCGGTTTGTTAGTGAATCATCATTGAGGACGAAGGTGGCTAACTGATGGTTATTTGACTGGCTTGCAAAGATGAAAAGGGTTTCTAAGATAGAGTTCACATTAGGAAGCAGATTTCTGGGCTGGTTGCCATAAGGCGTTGCTTGTTGGTTCAACTGAAAGCTTTGGGTTATAGTAGGAAGGCCACTTGTTGTTTCCCAGTTGCTCAGCCCCGAAATAATAACACAGAAACTATATTATTTAAATTATTGTTTGGTTCATTAGCTATAGCTTCTTATTGGCTAACTTTACATCTTAATTTAACCCATTTGTATTAATCTGTGCATCACCATGAGGTCATGGCCTACCAGCAAAGTTTCAGCACATCTGTTTCTCGTGACATGGCTTCCCCTTTACTCTGCCCTTCTTTCTCCCAGCATTCAGTTTCGTTTTCCCCACCTATCTAATTTCTGCCCTATCAACAGGCCAAGGCAGTTTCTTCGCTCACCAATGGTAATCACAGTGTATATAGGGGAATCCTGCATCACTGGGTGAGGCTGGAGATCTCTCTTGCTTCCACTGAGTGCAATTACTGAACAGATCAATGCAAACAGGAAAAAGAAGTACCATGGTGAGGCATCTTTAAGAAGCTACTACTCTGACAGTGGAGTCACTTGTAGAGTAGACCATGGCACACAGTCTTAAAAATTTTGCTAGCAGCAATATAAAAAATGACAATGACAGTCAGAATGTGCTATGGTTTGAAAGTGATATGTTCAGTGGTGAGATGGTGTGGTGCTTTTTTCACCCATAGTGTTTTGTATTCCTTAACATTGTGAGTTCAAACAAATCTTTGCCTCCTTAAGTTGTTTCATTGAGTATTTGGTCACAGTGCTAAGCAAAGGAAGAAGAACAGGACTTATTAGTTAGGCTCATTGCTTTGTCTATACCTGCTTTTGGGAAGCCAGATTGATCGCTTTAGGTTAAAGGCATCTTTCAGAACTCTTGGCTTACTCTGCTCCAGTGGGTTGAGTTTTGTTCTCATTGAGATGACCAATCAAGGCAACTTAAGAAAGGGAATATTTTGGTTCACAGTTTGAATGTTCAACCCATTTTGAAGCATAACTCAAGGACATGGACAGAATGAGGCTAAATCCTTTGCCAAAATGTAACAGGAATGATTCTTCTCCTGCTCCTGGTAGTCTTTGTTCCCCTCTGAAATCCCATGAGCTGCTTCCACTGCCTACATTCTTGGTATTCTGGTTTTCGGAACTCTCACCGGATTGGCCCATTAGGCTATACTTACAACATTCTATGGTTTCTTTACCACAGAGCTCCATCCCATAGACATTTCTCCCATAAAGTAAGTTCAAAGGCTTAAACTCCACATGGTCGGGTTTACTGTACCAGTTTTCTGTGATAGTTACTTCTCTCGCTGTTGTGACAAATGCATGATAAAAGAGACTTAAGAATGAAAAGGGGAAGGTTTTTGATTTTGTTGTTGATTTTGTGTGTGTGTGTGTTTTTAGGAGTGTATGTGTGTGCTTGTATGTGTATGTGTGCAGGTATATGTGTGTGCATGTCTGTATGTGTATTTGTGTATACGTGTACAGGTATGTGAAGGTATATATGTGTGTATGTGTTCATGTGAGTGTATCTCTGTGTATGTATGTGTGAGTATGTGTACATGTGTGTGCATGTATGTGTGTTTGTATATCTATGTATGTATGTCTGTCTGTGTGTGTGTGTGTATGTGTGTGTGTGTTCCCTCCCAGTTTGAGAATACAGTCCATCTTAGCATGGAAGTTGTAGCAGGAACATAAGGCATCTGGCCACGTTGTAACAATAAAGAAGCAGTTGCAGGTCCCATGCCATGGAATGGTATTGCACCTGCAAGATTGGGTCATCCCATCTTAACTGAACTTCTTGAGAAACACTCATGAAGACACACAAATAAGTATGTTTCCATGGTGATTATAAATCCAGTTGAACTGACTATGAAGATTAATCACCACATGGATATTTGAGCAATTCATTTGAAAATTAAAGTGATATAGTCCTTATTGTGCCTGAAGGTGGCAATATGATCATACTTACAAAAAATTTATTTGATAATTTTTTATTCATCTATTTATTTTGCATCCCAGCCATAGATTCACTCCCAATCCTTCTCTTACAGTCCCTTTCCCCATCTCCTCCCTTTCCTATCCCGTGGTCCCCCTCATTTTCCATCTCCATCCAGGAAAGGGCATCATGAGTATCAAAAAAACATGGCATTTCAAGTTGCAGTAAGACCAAGCACCTCCCTTGTATTAAAGCTGGGCAGACTGACCAGTGTGAAGAATAGGGTCCCCAAAGCCAGTCAGCGACATCTTCTGTTCCTGTTTTAGGAATCCCATGAGAGGACCAAACTATACAGCTGTAACATATGCAGAGTGCCTAGGTCAGCCATGCAGGCTCCCTGGTTGTCAGTTCAGTTTTTGTGAGCCACAGAGCCCAGGTTATTTGGTTGTGTGAGCCCTGCTGTGGTGTCCTTGACCCCTCTGGCTCTTATACTTCCCTTTCTGCCTTCTTCTCCTCCTTCTCTTCCTCTTTGTCCTCTTCTTCTCCTTTTGCTTTCTTCTTCTCCTCCTCAGGATTCCCGATCTCTGCCTAATGTTTGACTGTGGGTCTCTGCATCCAACTCCATCAGCTGTGAAGGAAGCCTCTTTGATAACAATTGGGCTAGGCACCAGCATGGTCACAGGAGATGATCAGTTCAGGCTACTTATCCTCTGTTGTGAGGACTCTAAGCTGGGGTCCTCACTGTAGAGTCCTAGGAGATTCCCCTGTGTCAGTCTTCCACCTGATTCTGACATGACCCCCCCAACAGTCCCTCACAGCACTCTCTGTCTCTGTGCTAACCCCCATTTTTAAAGA
>NC_022018.1:2011839-2012764 GCF_000317375.1 Microtus ochrogaster | reverse complement strand
CCAGAACCTGGAAACAGCCTAGATGTCTCTCAATGGATGAATGGAAAGAAAATGTGACACATTTAAACATTGGAGTACTACTTAGTGGTAAAAAACAATGACATCTTGAAATTTGCATGCAAATGGATAGAACTAGGAAAAAACCATCCTGAGAGAGGTAACCCAGACCCAGAAAGATGAACATGGTATGCACTCACTCACAAGTGGGTGCTAGCTGCAAAACAAAAGATATTGAGCCTATAGTCCATGATCCTAAAGAAGGTAATTAACAACGTGAACCCTAAGGAAAAATATATAGATCCACCTGGAAAGGGGAAATAGACAAAATTGCTAAATTGGGAGCATGGGGTTGGGGAGGGAAGGGAGGGTGAAAAGGGAAGAGGAGCAGAGAAGCAGAGGGGAGAGGAGAACATGAGGGAATGGGATAGTCTATATGGAGGAAGGACAGAGATAAGAGCAAGGAAAGAGATATTTTGATTGAGGGAGCCATTATGGGGCTAGCAAGAAACCTGACACCAGAGAAATTCCCAGGAATCCATAAGAATGAACCCAGCTAAGACCCTAAACAACAGAGGAGAGGGCACTGGAACTGTCTTTGCAGTGTAGTCAGATTGATGAATATCTTTTTTTTTTCAATTTTTTTTATTGAGAAAAGGAAAAAAAAAACAAGTTTCCGCCTCCTCCCAGCCTCCCATTTCCCTCCCCCTCCATCCACCCTTCTCCCCCTCCTCCCACCATTCTCCCCCTTCCCGCACTCCTCTCCCCCTCCCTCTGCAGTCCAATGGGCAGTCAGGGTGCCCTGCCCTGTGGTAAGTCTTAGGTCCTCCCCCCTCCGTCCATGTCTTGGAAGGTGAACATCCAAACTGGCTAGGCGCCCACAAAGCCAGCAAATTAAGTAGGATCAAAACCCCTTGCCATTGTCCTT
>NC_022018.1:2001101-2011360 GCF_000317375.1 Microtus ochrogaster | reverse complement strand
TATCCAACCTTCCTTTATCCCAATCATCCTTTTTTCCCAAGTTCCCCCCATCCTCCCCTTCTCCCTTTTCTCTCCCCATTTCCCCTTACCCCCATCCCATCCCACCCCCAAGATCCCAATTCTCACCCTGGCAATTTTGTCTATTTCCCATAGCCAAAAGGATAACTATATGTTTTTCTTTGGGTTCACCTTCTTACTTAGCTTCTTTAGGTTCGCCAATTGTAGACTCTGTGACCCTTATTTATGGTTAGAAACCAATTATGAGTGAGTACATCCCATGTTCATCTTTTTGGGTCTGGGTTACCTCACTCAGTATAGTGTTTTTAAATGTCACCATAGAACCTACATCCAGCAACCAATGGAAACAGAGAAAGAGACCCACATTGGAGCACTGGACTGAGCTCCCAAAGTCCACTTGAAGAGTGGGAGGAGTGAGAATATGAGCAAAGAGGTCAAAACTGTGATGAGGATGCCCACTTGAAATAGTTTACCTGAACTAATGGGAGCTTACCAACTCCAGTTAGACAGGGAAGTGTTGTTGGAGGTCCTTTGGTCTATATCTTGTTTTTATTGGTTAATGAATAAAGAAAGTGCTTTGGCCTATAGCAAGGCTGAACTTAGCTAGGTGGAGAAAACTAAACTGAATTCTTGGAGAAAGAACGTGGAGTCATGAGATGCCATGTAGCCCTGCCAGAGACAGATGCAGGGACTTTACCCAGTAAGCCACAGCCTTGTGGCGTTACACAGACTAATGGAGATGGGCTAGTTTGGGATATAAGACTTAGCCAGAAATACGCTTAAGCTATTGGCCAAACAGTATTGCAAATAATATGGTTTCTGTGTGATTATTTTGGGGCTGAGCAGCTGGGAACTAACTAGTGGCCTCCTGTAACAGGGAAGGAACCAGCATAGTTCCAAACTAGTCCCTCAGAATGTGGGTGACAATTGTGTGGCTGGGGCAGACTGTGGGGCCACTGGCAGTGGCACCAGGATTTATCCTTACTGCTCGTACTGTTTTTCTGGGAACCTATTCTCTTTGGATGTATACCTTGCTCAGCCTAGATGTAGTAGGGAGGCCTTGGACCTTCCACAAAGCAATGTGCCTTACCCTCTCTGAGGAGTGGATGGGTGGTGTTATGGGGAGTAGATGGAGGGAAAGGGAGGAGAGGAGGGAGTGGGAATTGGGATTGGTATGTAAAATGAAAAAAGATAGCTTTTTTTTCTTTTAAAAAAACATAAAATAAAACGATAATTAAACAAGTACATTTAGGCTGGAAGTCGTACTGAGGGTGGAGAAAAAAGAAGGAAACTAAGATTTAAAATATACTTGAGGGCTTAGGAGATTAGTAAATGGTAAAGCAATTGTCTAGCAAGCTTTTGGTTCTTGGTTTGATACTTATTTCCATTGCCACCAATCCTCTCCATATCCACTCACCCACCCACACCACATACAAACTATAAACTATACACACACTACACCACACATACACACCACACATGTATACATACCTCAGACCATATACATACACACACCACACACACACCACACATCACATACACATCAGACACCCTCCCACTTCCCACATATATACCATAAATTACACACACACACACCGCACATCATACACACACATACCACGCATATATACACACCACACATCACATACACACACCAAACACACCACACCACACACACACACACACACACACACACACACACACACACACCACATCTTGTAGTGATCCCTAGCCATAAAATTATTTTTGTTGCTACTTCATTACTGCAATTTTGCTATGGTTATGAATCATAATGTAACTACCTGTGTTTTCTGATGGTCATAGGTGATCTTTGTGAAAGGATCAGTCAACCCCCACAGGTTGAGAACCACTGAATATGGACCAAATAACCATAGTTTCTTTCCAAGGAAGCTTTGTGTATTCAGTTATTACAATGTTGTACTATGTCTTTGAATATAAGGGTTATTTTAAAATTATCATCTTTTTTAATACCACATAAGGAGCATTTATTGTTAATTAAAATTATTTATTAAGAAATTTGTACTGCTAGTACTTCCATATTCCTAGCTAAAGAATTGCTGAAATGTTATCATTAGCAAATTAAAGTTTTTTTGCCTATATTATTCTGGTTTCTATGTTATTTTGAAAATGTATGACTTTGATCCTAAATCCTTGGGAATATGTGAACCTGATACTCCAGTATAGAGAAGGAATTCCTGATGTTACAAAGCCTCTAAAATTCTTGTTTTGTTTTGCAATAGTCAATATGAATTTTGCTGTTGGTCCCTGTTTTTTTAGTCTCTTATTTCTTCTTTTCATCTTCAAAATGCATTTTAAGCATACTATCATAACTGCATCTGCTTGTAGGCAGATATTTATCAATTGATTATAATCAATTCCCCTCTTCAATAGTTTTTCTTCCTATAAAAATAGTGTTATTGCTTTCCTTCATCCTTTCTGATTACAGAGTACCACAGTAAGTGGTTACTTTGTTTGTAATAATTTTTGATATGCCTTAGACTCACCTTATTATCACAGCAGGGTGTTGGCTCAATTTCGATTCTTAGGGATGCTCTTATTAGAACTGTTATATTTTAGACAGAGAAAGATTTTTAAGAATTAAAACATCAAAAACAAGTGGTCATTATTTCATTTTCATTCAATTATGTCACATACTTGAATCTCTTCTCTAAGGTGGTATTATCTACCTATTGAATAATTACAAATATAGTAGAATAAATACAATTATGGAAACTTTTATAGAATTACTAAAAGCGAAGTATGTGCTTTTGACAATAAAACCATGTCAATATCTAGAAATTATAAACAACATAGTGGGTTATTATTTACAGGCTATATTTTAGTGAATATCAAGTACATAATGTTGTTCATCAAGGAGCCAATTTAGAAACAAGTACTAAAATGTGCAAATTCTAATCTAAAGATTTGTTTTATTTTACTGTATGCAGAATGTTATTTTGAACTTGTTTAATACTCAGTTTTCTTTGTCACCTTGAAGATTTCTGTCATGAAAACAGTAATTCATTTGTCAGATGTTTTGAAGTTTCAGGCTTCTGTGGCTATTATATTTTATCTCACTACCAAATAAAATTTATGTCCTCATGAAACAGTTTTCACTATCCTAGAAGTCTCTGAGTACTTTGATGTGTTAATTTGTCACTTGACAGCCTATAGGACATTGAGGCACACCGAAGTGAGCTATGGCTTCCTCAGTGCAAACCCTCACATACCCATCAGCCTTGCACTTCCCTTTTTCTGTTGTGGGATTTGCATCAGTTTTGAAAATGGTCACTGTTTGGCTAGTTGGACACTTGGCAAAGATAGAACTTATGAGGTCTATTTCACTGAGGTCTATAGAACTTAAATGTAAACCTTAATCAATATATGTGTCTGTCTCCACATGATAGGTACCTCGAACATATCATAAAGCACATTCCACTTCCTTTTCTAGTGTCCCTGGAAAACCATCAATACCTGTGTGTGTGTGTGTGTGTGTGTGTGTGTGTGTGTGTGTGTGTGTGTGTGGTGTATGCATGCTTGTGTCTGTCGGAAGACATTCTCTCATTCCAGCTAGGCTTGGATGACTCTGAGGTAGGCTTCCTGGAGTTTCACAAGAAATCTTCAATCACTGGCTCTAGTAATGGGCTTAATAACTTTGGTTATCTTCATGCCTACTTATCAATTTCTTTTCTCTGTATACACAATATATAGTCATACCAGTTCTTCATTCTACCCAGAGTTGCGTGACTGACTTTAGGAAACAACTCTTGCTTGCTATGTTGTGTGTTATTAAACTCTCTGGGATTCCACTAGATGGCATGTGTTAATTAGGGCTTTGCTTTGCTATGACCAAACACCCCAAGAAAGCAATTTAAAATACGAAAGATTTATTCTGATGCATGATTTTATAGGTGTTGGTCCATCATGACAGGAAGGAATGACAGAGAAGTTTATATTATGATGGCAGCTAGGAACCAGACAAAAGAAACAGGACAAACCCAAGGTGAGATACAGCCCCCAATCCAATACACTTAGAATATTATCCCTTCAAATGAGTTTCTCCTCCTTTTCATCACCTCTCAATAATGCCATTGTTATATAAATTCATCAAGATACCAGTTTATCCATTAAATCAGAGCCGTAATCTCTTGATAGGCCTTCACAGATATACCGAGGTATGCTTTACAAATCTTCTAGATATTTCTTAACCCAATCACGTTGACTATTAAAATTAGCGATCTCATGACCTGGCTTTAGAAGTAATAGGAAAATCAATCCCAGTTGTTCTTTATTGCAACTTAAGCTTCACCTTCACAGCTTCATACACAACTTTCTCAGGAGTTACATTAAGAGAATCAATTATAGTACATGTTATTAACCTCAACAGCTTTTTGTAACACTGATACAAGCCTGCATAGCCTTCCCATTCTTGCATGCTTGTAAAGCAACACTTCCCATACACATAGCCAAGTACTGCTCGCAGCTCAAGCTGCCAAGCCCAAAGGAATGGGTCCTTGGTCTACAGCCTCTTCAGCCTTTGTGTGCCTCTGGGGTAAGGCTGGGAAAACATTTCCCCAGTATGGGCATTTCCAGCAGAATACCTTGAAGCTTTTGCGTTTTCAGGTGCTCTTCTTTCAGGTGTGTTCTTATGGGTGGACTCTAGAGCTCTCCATGGGTGCAGCCTTGCTAATTAGCCATTTTTATTGCTCCAATGCAATGCCTGTGCTTCCTCTTTAACTATGGGAGCAATGTCCTTGAGAACTGCAGACACAGCGTTGTTTCCTCTCATGTGCTTTTCCATGCCAAACCACACGTTTTTCACAGTTTTCTCTCCTTCTTGTTGTCCTTTTTCAGTGCACAAGTGGCCAAAAGAAGCAAGCAGTCACCACAGAACAGCCTGAATGCCACCCTGTCATGAAATTTCTGTGACCATGGGAATCGATCTTCACTTCTGAATTCAGTCTCTTTCAAATTCAAGGGCACAGGAAGAGTACAGATGGGTGCTTTGCCAGTATATAACATGCATGGTCCCTCGCTTCCTCCCTGACAGGCCTGTTCCTGTCGAAAACTTCATGAGTACAGCCTTCACTGGCCACTTTTCTAGGGGCATTTGGCTTTCAGGAAAGGCCTGTTAAGCTCTGCTTGGAGTATTCTGGGGCTTCTCAAGGCCACAGCTCTCAACTTCCAATCAGTACAGAAGGTATTAAGTACCTGACAAGTGATAGCTTAAAAGGTGAATTATTGATTTTGCCTCATGGTTGGAGGTGATACAGTCCTCTACTTCATGGTAGCAGGAGCCTCGGTGGTGGAAGGAGCACATGGCAGCTGCTTGCTAGCAATTGTTGGGCCAGGAAGCAGAGATGGGACAGAGAGTGGAGACAAGGTATAAAATTCAAGGTTGTCCCCCCTAGCGACCCATTTTCTCCTGTTAGGCACATACTGTCCAGAGTTTCACAATCTTGCAAAACAACACGATCAGCTAGCTGGATGCCACATGCTCAAACACACGGGCCTGTGATGACATTTTTATATCGATGCCATAACAGCTTCTCTTTCTTCATGTGGGCTCTCATGACCTTATAGCAATTTTCTTCCAAGATGGCAGAGGTGGGAGGTGCATGGAATCTTTGCATTGTTGCTCCGAAGTCTTGGTGATTTAACGGAGAAGGTGATAGATGCTCCTGTTGATGGATGGAGTTGCATGCATTACAAAAAGGAGAAAAATTGCTGAAAATTATATACCCTAATATCTAATCACTTTCATTGATAGTCAACAGCTTGTGTTTTCCACTATCTTAAGTATTCATCTCATGTTTGCCAGAGGTTTTCTCTTTGTTTTCATGGAATGTTCAGCCTATCAGGGTTGATCCCATGCTGTAGCCTTCTTTAACACAGGGCATTGCAGAATCTGTGGGTGCAGGAGAGGATTGTCCTATATAACTGCCTTGATTTCAATAGTACTTTTGTGCTTGACATTCTTGTTAATTATTTAAGCCAGTAGTTACAGACATGCCAGAAAACACGTATTAAATCTGCTAAATATTTATGTGTAACTGGAGGCCTATCTATAACTAGTCAAGTGTTTTTGTCATTCTAATCCACTTCTTGGCACTTAATAAGAGCAACGTAATACCTGAAGTTAGAATTAGCTACTTGCAAATTTTCGCTTTATTTTCCTAGAATTTTAGTGGGCAAGAAATCTAAGAAATTTGATGGTCGGCTTCTGCAGTAGCTGCTGCAGAAGGGCACATCGGCTTTCTCCTTGGGGAGACCTGTCAAACATTTCTGTCCCATTATCTCTGGGAGTTGGTCCCGATGGGCAAGGTCCATGGACTTTAATATTTCTCCTCCCTTCCCTAACCCTCTCCTCAGAGAGTGCTTCTTGAATTCAAAATGAGTATAAAAACAAATCTTTAGAGTCTTCTTCCCCTTTTGTTATTTATTGGTTGTATTTAAAAATCTTTCCCTAGAGCCAACGCAGTTTTTGGACAGTGTTTTGGAGATAAATGTAAAAGTTCTATTTTCTGTATCTTTAGTATTAAATAAAGAGAAGTTATTTACTGTCTGCCCTTTCCTCAGCTGAGAAATCATTATTTTAGATGACCGGAAGCTATGTCCCCTGGCTTCAATTTATAGATATTTTTGGAATCTCATCTCCAAAGGATTGGTTCAAGGAGCAGAGGCATTTGCATATTTAATTTGTCATGTTGTGAGTGTGGAGCGGAGCTATCTGAGGAGCTGATGCCTTCCTCGTCTCATCAGTACTGTTTCATTTCTCACGATTTGCTTAACCACAGCAAAATGGGTTGCATTCCTCGGATGCCTGGAGAATTCTACGTAGTGACAGAAATTCATTTAGTGGGAATGTTGGTGGGCAAGATAATGTGGAGGCACCCAGCAAAAGCAGCAGAGTGCACGGATGACTCCCTGTCTCAGCAAGGGAGAAGGCTGGTAGGCACAACTTTTGGAGTCTTAATTGTGGTCCCTTTGGGGCCTCGAGATCTGTCATAGCTAACACAGCTTGCAGGTACCACAGAGGACTTAAGCAGGGACTAATTTGACTGTTGACTATTTTTCCAAAGCCCCCATGTGTTGAAGGTTTGGCATAATTGGGGTGAGACCGTTGGTAAGCGGTGACTAGAAGGAAATTGGGTCACCGGGAGAGTGCACTTATAACAGCTACTGAGATCTGAGCATCTTTTTGCTTTCTTGTCTTTGCATCCTGGGTACAACATGGTGGGCAGGCCTCCACTACTCCAGGATCTCACCCTGAGGCACTGTGCAACAGGATGAACGATACCTTCAAACTATGAGCCAGAAGGAACTTCCTTCTGAAGGCTCTCGTCCGGTACTTTGTGACCACAATGAGAAAATTACTTAATGCAATGGTTTCAGAGGCTCCAGTCCATAGTAACCTGGCTTGCTGCTTTGGACATTAGGAAGGAAGTTCGTTTTGGCTCATAGCTTGAGGATATAGCCGATCATGGTGGGGATGGCATGATGATAAGAGTGGTCCCAGTGTGGCGGGAGGAGTGGGAAGTGCTGTTCACATTGGATTTAAAGTCAGGGACAAAGAAAGTGATGAATGCCGGTGTGACTTGGCTAAACTTCTCTGGAAATGTCCTCACCAAGGTGTGTCCTCACCAAGGTGTGTCTCCTAGGTGACTCTCCATCAGCCAAGCTGACCCTGAAAATCAACCATCACAGGTCCACCAGCTGAGGGACCTGGCTCCCTTTCAAAGTGGATGGTACCTTAAACAGGTGTGAGGAGAAAGCAATGTGTGCCTGCCTGCTTTTGCCTCTTCCTCCTCAGCCACTGCTCCTGCTGCCATCTTCGGCTGACAACATACTCCATCCTCTGCAGCTGTCCCATACCGACTTGATAGCAGTGACTGTACAGGAAGCCCCAGGCCTTCAGTGCTGGGTTGTGACTGCTGAGGATGTAACCCATGGATTGAGCAGCTCCTTGATTCTGAGGCTTTCGGATGTGTATATGACTATTGCTGAATTACCCAGTTCCTATCCTGTAAACAAATCTAATAAACCATATATATATATGGTGTATTCTCTCTCTCTCTCTCTCTCTCTCTCTCTCTCTCTCTCTCTCTCTCTCTCTCTCTCTCTCCCTCACACAACTGTAAACCAGATTAACCTTCTCTTCTTATAAAATGACTATCTCAGGTATTTTTTTCTATACCAATGGAAAGCTGGCAGTTATGGTCAAATTGAAATACTTCCTGAAGGTCCATGTTGAAAATACTTGCTTCCCAGTTAGTGGGGCTTTGGGAGGCTGTGGAACCTTGGGGGACGTATGGCCTAGGTGGTGAAGTAGATTACTAGGGCTGTGCATTTTATGTACTAAACAGATTTTGTTCCAGAGTACGCCTCTCTATGTCCTGGTCTGTTGTCATGTGAACAGCTACCACCATGGGAGCTCCACACTGTGCCTTTCCCATCATGATGGACTGCAACCCTCTGAAACCATGGCCCAAAGCAGCTCATTCCTCTCATGGTTTATTTCTGTAGGATATTTTGTTGTAATAATGGAAGGGTAACTAAAACGTGGACTAGCATAGAAGGATATCAAATGTTCTCAAATAGAGGTATAAAAGACTAGAGCAGTGGTTCTCAACCTTCCTAATGCTGAGACCCTTTAGTAAAGTTCCTCACGTTGTGGTGACCCCAACCATAAAATTATTTTCATTGCTACATCACAACTAATTTTGCTACTGTCATGAATTGTAAATATATGATATACAGGATAACTGATATGAAACCCCTGTGAAAGGGTCATTCTACCCCAAAGGGATTGTGACCCACTGGTTGAGAACCACTGGACCAGAGCAAGGAACACCTTTGTCCAAGAAGAACTAAGACTTCCAAAGTCAAAATGAAGTAGTGACCATTTATCAGACACAAGCACAGACATCAGTATGTGTGGCTGCCGACTGAGCTCTGACTATGCAAATAAACACCTTCTAAATAAGATGAGATCAGCACCCCCCCCCCACCAAGAAGTAATGGTTTCCTAGGTAGGAATCAGAGAGGTTCATTTGTCTCTTTCTCTTGTCTCCTGAATAAGCTGTGAGTAAGCATGGGAAATGTTAGGAAAGGGTTTTGCGATTTTCTGATCCAATGTGTTTTGTGATTCAAAGTGTTTCCAAGTATGGTCCACATACTAGGTGGAGGTTTTTTTTTCCTTTTTTTCAGAAAATATTAGATATTTTAAAACAAAAATTCCTTCTGTTATTGGCTCTACACGATGAGGCAAGGAGACAGTAATAGACAGAATGACAGGAATGAGGCTGGATTATAGAGTGGGCTTGAGGGTGGGAAATAGCTCACAGGAGAGGATCAAACAACCTCACTGGCTTTGGCGATGCCTTGCAAGTTGGAACACACGTGAACCCCTTTGTACTAACCCCCTACAGTTGCTAGACATGGTCTCTCATTTCCTAAATTAATTATTATTCAAGCCATCAAAACACTTGTAATTTTGCTTCAAAGACAGCTGAGAAGGCAAGAAGCAAATGCATACTATAGTCTGATTTTCCCCAGCATCAATGTCAGAATGTGATAGGCCCTACCAGAAGGTTCTTCACTCCTACTGAATGGTGGAAACCTTCTCATGCTGGCAGGTGATGTTGCTTTTTCTCTCAGAGCTCATCTCTTCTTCCCCACCTCTGTCACCCCCTCCAGTCCCCAAGTCTAGATGGAGTCTCTCTTACATACTCCTGAGCAGTGTTAGAGATTCTGAGGAAAGGATCATCAGCAGAGAATCTAGGTTTGAAGGCTGAGTTTGTGAAGCACCGCCCTCTCAGCTTCACACACAAGAATCACTGGAGGCGCTGGCCTGTTGCTGTCCACCACAGAACCCCTCCCCTCCACAGTTTACCATAACCACCTCCGTGGTGCTCACAGCTGTGCCTGAAGCTGAGCCCACAGGGGAAGTGGTCTGCGTATGACACATGGACTTGGTTTCATCTTCAACCACTGGAGGGTTCACCAGAAACTGTCCTTATTCATATGACAGGAGGGTGATATTGACTGGCTCCTAGGGATTTTGAATGGACAGGGCTTTTTGAGGTGGTATAAACTTCCTCTCGGTATGACAGTCTCAAGACCTCCCAAAGGGAGTGTTCTAGATAACAGAAGGTGAGGTGCACCCGTTTTTATGAATAACCTCAGTGTCTTGCACCAGCACTTAAAATCTGCAATTG
>NC_022018.1:1999472-2000841 GCF_000317375.1 Microtus ochrogaster | reverse complement strand
TTTTTTTTAGAATAGATACAATCTATGCCATGCATAGCACCTGTCTCACCCAAGGGGCTCCTGAAAGTGACATCTATGACCCATAGCTGAAACTTGAGATCTAGGATGGCATCGTCATTATTAGTGCATGTGTGCTGATGCCCATCAGTTCAGTTACTCCTTTAAGGCTCCTCAAGCTCAGTGCCTCTTTATCCAGAGACCTGTGAAGTAAAGGAACACACGATCGGCCCCTGCTCTCACAAGTGAGATGGCCACATCTTAATTGCTATATATGTTCTGGTTCAAAGTGGTCACACCTGGGAGGCACACAGCAATCACTGGCAGCCATGCTTAGGACCTGCACTGGCCTCCACAGGCTCATTTCCTGAGCACTTGGTCTCATCTTCTGGTGCTATTTTGAAGTTTATGGATCCTTTAGGAGGTAAGGCATTGGTGATGGAAGCAGGTGACCAGGGGAGGGCCTCTGGTTTCTATTTCCGGTCCAGTACAATGTAAGGAGCCTCTGTCATACGCTCCCACCATATGAGGGCCCTTCCACCAAGCTTTCCCCAGTGCAATAAGCTGAAATCACAAGGCAAAAAGTTAAAGCATTTCTGCCTTACGTTCCTCCTGTGGGGCGTTCTGTGGCACTGACAAGAACAGTGACTAATGATGCCCTAGCAAATGCAGTTCTAGGAAGCAGCAGGGCACGCAGTGCCACTCTCTCAGTAGAGCTCAGTTCTACTTTTTGGGTTTGCATCTCCAGGTCCCAACTCCAGCATCTGAGCTCTTTGCTCCACCTTTGAGATAGCCTTTATTTTCCAGGGACTTAACCCATGTTTGCAAATGAGGGATTTTATTTTCTGCTTGCAGTAGTTGTGGTTTGAGGGCGGAGGTTTTCCTTCATGGTGTATTGTTTCTGTTCCTCTTAGGAGAAACTGACATGTTTCGGTCACTATAAACCCTTTACATCTTCATGGGGGGGGGGCTGGGGAAGCTAATTCAGCACTTCAAAGCATTTGCTATTTTTCTCTTTCTTTCTTTCTTTCTTTCTTTCTTTCTTTCTTTCTTCCTTCCTTCCTTTCTTTCTTTCTTTCTTTTTTTTTTCTTCCTTTCTTTCTTTCTTTTTCTTTTTTTTTCAAGACAAGGTTTCTCTGTAGCTTTGGTGCCTCTCCTGAAACTAGCTCTGTAGTAATGAGCTGCGGTGAGCTGTGTTCCGGCTGCCCCGGCTCCTGCATGGCTAGCTTATGCCCCGAAATAATTACACAGAAACTGTATTCTTCTAAACACTGCTTGGCCCATTAGTTTTAACCTCTCATTGGCTAGCTCTTACATATTGATCTAACCCATTTCTAATATTCTGTGTAGCACCAAGAGCTGGCTTACCAGG
>NC_022018.1:1986769-1999022 GCF_000317375.1 Microtus ochrogaster | reverse complement strand
TCTCTGTAGTTTTGGAGCCTGTCCTGGAACTAGCTCTTGTAAACCAGGCTGGTCTCGAACTCACAGAGATCCACCTGCCTCTGCCTCCCGGGTGCTGGGATTAAAGGCGTGCGCCACCACCGCCCGGCCACATATATGATTTAGTTAGAGTTACAGGTGCTTGTTAGCTGCCTGACATACATTTTAGAAAATGAACCCTGGTCCTGTGGACGAGCAGCAAGCACGCCTTTCAAGTGATTTACACTGAGCCATCTCTCCAGTCCCTTGGAGTTTCTTTGTTTCTGTCTGTGAGATCCCAATAGGCATTGCTTTACACCTTTTTGAGGGTGTAACAAATGCTTCCCAGCTCCTGTTTCAGATGAGAGCTCCCACTGAAGCCAGTTCTTTGCCCTTTGGACGTGTGAGGGATTAGAAACAGTTTTACTTTTGCATCCAGCAATTTCTTCCTCTTTTTTTGATTCCTAAGTCTTTGTTTGCAAACTACACAGTTTGTATTTTAGCTCAGAGGTCTACTTTTGCATGTTTATCATAGGCAGCAAGCAGAAGCCAGGTGGCTCTTTTAATATTTCACAGAAAAATCTGTTTAACTAGGTCATCGAATTCCTTAGGAATGCTGTTTAGGTTTTGTTTTTTTGTTTTTTTTTTGTTTTTTTTTGCATTACCACATGTAAACAATTTGGCCCAACTCTCTACTACTGGGTTAAAAAGGTTTTGTTTGTTTATTTGTTTGCTTTAATCTTCTAACCTCTTAGAACGATGCCCCGGCTTCTTTTTAATCTTCTGCTAATGCTCGCTCCTGTACTGGCAGGGCTCCACAAACAGTTTAAGACAGTGGTTCTCGACCTTCCTAATGCTGTGGCCCTTTAACACAGTTCCTCATGTTGTGGTGACCCCAACCATAAAATTATTTTTGTTGCTACTTCGCAACTGTAATTTTTTTTTACATGAATTATACTGCAAATGTCTGATATCCCGGATATCTGATATGCGGCACGCAAAAGGGCCGGGACTCACAAATGGAGAACCACTGCCTAAAGGCACTCACTCAGTGAAAACAACAGCCTCCACACCAGTGTCTTGGGTTTTAGGTTTTCATTTAATTTTCTTTTCGCTGTGCTGTGGTTGAACCAGTTCCCTCTGGCATGCTGGGTGTCTTAGTTGCTTTTTTCATTGCCCTGAGGAGCTGCCTGAGAAGAAGCAACTTACAGGAGGAACAATTTATGGCTCTTCCTGGTTCATGGCACGGACCAGCTCCTATTCACAGAGTGAGGGGGCTTCATCTTGATGGATCAGGAAGCAGAGAAAGAGGAGCACAAGAGGCACGCTCCTTTCCCGTTTTCGTCTTGTCCACGGCATGGAGCACCCACACTCAGTGTAGACCCTCTCCCCTCAGTTCATGCTCCCCAGAAAGTCCCTCGCAGGCATTGCTGTCATGGGAGTGCCTCAGTCCAATGAAAAGTGACCAACACACCAGGCAAGTACTCTACACTGAGCTCTATGCCCAGGTGTCATTTTACTTTTGGTTTTGAAACAGAGTCCGATTAAGTTTGGAGAGAGGCCTTGAATTTGTGGTCCTCCTGCTTCAGTCTCCTGGATAGGTGGTCTTTTGCCACCAGGTTTTCAATATCATATGCTCTGCTTCTAGCTACTAAGTTGGCTTAAAATTAACTGAGGCTGAGAAGTATGCTGGCTCAGAAAGGAAGTCAGCAAGGGATATTTTTGCGTGGTTGAGAATGGGAGGAGGGAAAAAGTCTTGAGAGTGGGACACGGGACAGGGCACACCCAAGAACTTTTGAGAGCAGTTTTATGGGTGGTGCAATGATGATTGGAAGTGGGAAGAGTCAAAGTCTGATTGACAAGGTAGCTTGTTGTGAAGTCTTTGAATGTCACATCAGGAACTTGTACTTCATTCTGCGACAGTGGCTGCTATGGTTTCTGAGCAAAAAAAACAAGATGATCTCATCTTTGTTTAAGACAGATAATTACATAAACAATATGATTATGTAAATTAGGTAGGTAATGTGATCTAATCTGTTTTTAAGGAAGATAATTAATTTTAAGATGCTAGATGGATTATCGTGTGGTAAGACTGCCGGCAGACTCCTGGTGGGCAGTTATTAAGCAGGATGCTGTTTCACTTCTGATCTGTTTTTCTTTTAAGTGGTTTTTTGTTTTTTGTTTTGCCTGAGTTTTATCCTTCTGGAAAAGCTCCATCTCAACTGTATTCTCTAGCAGCTGGCATTATTATAAGTTCTTACCATTATTTATTTTTGAAATTTATTTCATTTATATTTTATGTACAATGGTGTGAGGGTGTCATATCCCCTGCAACTGGAGCTACAGACAGTTGTGCTCTGTCATGTGGGTGCTGGGAATTGAACCCCGGTCTTCTGGAAGAGCAATCAATGTTCCTGATCACTGAACTATCTCTCCAGCCCCTTACCATTATTTATTCTGTAGAGATTTGCACATGGCTTAAAAGCAATGTATAATGTGGCCATAGTCTGAAAACCCAAGGAGGAGAAGACCAGAAGAAATACAAGCACACTAGCAGCGTAAGACCAGCTACAAAACACTTAACTGCAAACAAAAATAACTCTGGTGGACTTTGTTTCTGACCTAGTATACTTCCTAGGCTGGGTTAATTTTAAGCCAGTTGACTCATCAGTGATCATGGACATTTTATTTCATGACAATAAAGCAGACTTCCCTTCTTTATATTACGCCAGCCACCTGTTTTGTCAACCCCCCACTTGACAAAAAAAGCCCCAAAGTTTCCTGTGATTCATCATTTCCTAGCATATCTGCAGGCTGAACTGCAGAGACCATTGAGTTTAGAGTTAGCTCAATGACTTAATATCACCTTTAAAAGGAAATAATATTAGAGGTTTTCAAAAATGTATCTAAAATGGCTCTTTGAATTTATTAAACTAAATTAGAAGAGTGATACTGAGCTTCCTGGTGGCTAATGGAAAAAGAGAAATGTAAACTGCTCTAAAATTCAAACTATCATAGGACAAAACACATGAGGAACCAAGTGACTGGGAGTCATGAGTCTGAAGGCATGAATCAAACATTATATATAACTCACAGAGATCTGCTGCCTCTGCCCCATGAGGGCTAAAGTTAAAGGCCTGGCCCACTGTGCTTGACAGTATCAACAGTTTTAAACCATGTTAGAAGGGTTTCAGGAAACTTTATAAATCTCTTTTTATGTGCCTATTTAATTTGCAATATCCATGTTTTAAATTTCTATAGTTATGAAAAACATCCTGAGATAAAACACTTGCACAGAATACGTATTTGTTTTAGCTCACAGTGGCAGGAGTTTTCAGTTCAAGGTTGGTGGACCCTGTCATGATACAGTGCACCAAGTTGGGAACATGTGATGGGAGAAAATTGTTTATCTCATGGCGGCCAGGAAGCAGAGGGACAGAGAAGGGGCTAGGGTCTTAATATCCTCCTCAAGGACACTCTCCCAGTGATCTCAGTTCCTTATACTATGGCTCAGCTTTCAATGCTTGCATTGCCTCTCATGGTCGTTGATCCAAACCAAACCGTAACCGTGTAAGGCTGTAAAGGAACATCTGGCTTACCTGAGTGATTTGTAACAGAGTCTAATGATGGTGTTATCCTCTCTGCAACTTTTATCTTTGAAGAATAAATTATTACAAGGTCTCGGGAAGTCAGGAAGCCTACAAAATCAAGCACTGTGCTCCTGTCCATCCTGGAAAACTCTTGTCAGTGTTGATGCCCATCATCAATATTCATTTCTCACTTTTGTCCATTTTTTTTCCAGCAAAGATCTTGTTTTTGAAATATAGCTGTTCAAGACAAATGGCCAAAGATAATTTTCAAGGAAACACACTTAAAGCAAGACCTTTGACAGCCTTGTGCTGAGCAGTAATGACTCTGCTGCATGCAGCTGTCTGAGTCCCGTGATAGACAGGTTTCTCCCATCATAAAAGAAACCCAAGTCATCAGCATATATCCCCCCACCTCTCTCTCTTTCTTTTGTAGCAAGAACAATTTGATGCCTAAATTTATGGCTTGAATTAAACGCTTAGGATTCTGAGATCCATAATTTGAAGTATACTATCTCATTCTTATATCCTTTTTTTTTTCCCTCCCGAAGACTTCAAAGGAATGCATTATTTCTGTCTAAGCACCGTCTTTCTGGTACGTAAATCCTTTGTGTTTAAGATAGAATTCAATTCTATTTACATTTTCTCGGCTCCTACCTGCCTTATGCAGGGAGTTGTGCTAAGAACCTGAAGTGACATGGCACTGGCATAGCTAAGGAAGGGAAACCAGAGCTTGAAGGAGTCCACAGAGCCACAAGTATAGCCACGAAGCACAGGCACCAGGCATTATCCCAACCCAACCAGGATAGAGAGAATTGAGGGTGGTGGGATGCTGTGACACACACAGACAGGAACAGGGACTTCAGGAAAATTAAAGTGCACTTGCCACAGTCAAAGTAGGCATGGTGTGGTTAGGAGACAGCTTTGACAATGCCACAGATTTCATAGAAGCCGATATTAGGTGACAGGCATAAATATTTCCTTAACAGAGTTACGGAATGTCAGCAAGCATCACCTCCCAGTGGCTCTCAAAAAGGAAACATCTTATTCCTCTTTCTACATCACGTAGGAAAGTGTCTGGGAGAGAATTAAGGCAGTGTTACAGACCCATGTGCACAGCAGTTAGAGACAGTAAGCCCTGTCCCAACGATTTGAGCTGGCAGAGAGGTCAGCTCCCAAGTGTCTCAGTGAAGGAGAGACTGTTGCACTGTGTCCCCAGGGAGCCATCACCCTCCTTTTCTCTGTCTCCTCAAGCCGTGAGAGATTTTTTTTCAGTTTCTCTTTGTTATCTGCAATTCAAATAAAAAGGAGGTTAGGCATGGTTTTGTGCCTGAACTTTCAAGAGAGGATGAACCTACTCTAAGATGGCATGACTTTTTATTTGAGGCATGTCACCCCTTTGAGGTAATTTCTAGCAGAAGCTTTGGGAATTTTCTAAGAAACCAACTTGTATGGAAGCTTAAGCTTTGGTTCAGAAAATCCAAAGTCATGGAAGAATGGCAGGAGAGAGACTTTAGTGCACATAAAAATGATTAAAAGCCCTTTCCAGTCTTCATTCAGATCGTTGACTGACAGGGCATTCATAACCTTGAACCCTCGAACCAGGAGGCTCAGTGGTAGAAGAACTGCATCTGTGTAACATCAATCCATTGGAAAAGTAGGAAAAACCCAAAGAGGAAGCTGACATCTCGAGCTGAGAGATGAGCAAATCTGTACAAGTCCCCAGCAGGGGCTCAAGTGCCTCGTTTGTTCAAACAAAAGCTAAAACAGAATCTTGTGTCATGGTCAGAGAGGGTTGTGTGGGAGGTCAGGGGAGTTCCGTCCATCTCAGACATATGCTGCTTGAGTAGGAGTCTTCTCCTTTGAAAATACAAAAATGATAAAAGCTGTTAAAAGCCTTCAAGTCTTCCTTAGGGCTCTTTTGGGGGAATAAAATAAGAACACATACAGGAAATGTCTTGAGAAGGGAAATACGGAAGCAAACATTAATCATCACTGTCGAGTACAGAATGCTTAGCACATATCAGACGCGGGCTTTAAGTGTATCCCCCTGCTCTAGCACCTCTGTTTGCTGGGTTGGGACACTGAGGTTTAGGGAGAAAAAAAAACTCAGAACAAACATGGAAAAGGCAAAGGGTGAGGCCCCTGCCACACAATTCTGGGTGTGGAAAGATTCAACGGGCTATCACATTCAAGCTCACCATCCTATGGGTCCTCTCCATATTCTGTTATTTCTTCTTCATTCCAAGCCAGGCTTCTCCGCTGTACACTGGCTCTTCCCCTCAACCTCACTGAATTCACGTTTGTTCCTAACACTTCTGCCTCCCTCCATTGCACCAACCCTCCGAGATTTCTCCCCCAGGCCCTCTGTGGAGAATCAATACTGTGCTCACCTCTCTATTCCTAGCTTCTGCCTGAATCTGGTCACTTGGGAGGTCCGTAAATATTTAGTCAATGAGGGATTGAATGAAATGAATTAAGTGGGTCAATACCACCAGGCCGAGTGAATCTCTCTCTATCCAAATGCCAGTCTTTCTCCACTATCGCTGGAATCGAAAGTTATGGCTTAGTTTAAAATAATGTACTTAGAACTGGAATATTTAAATCAAAAGCCATTAATTAAAACCTCAGTGGTTTCCTACGTTAGTCATGTACTATAAAAATAGAATGATATATTATTTTGGTCATGGGAAATCAGCTGGAAGGAACGCCAAACTGAGAGCTGGGACTAGCTAATGACATGGGAGTTTGAAGCTGGAAGCAATCTGCAGATATTTGAGAAAAGACTTGGGGCTACTTCGTATTAATTTTTGTAGCATATGGAATATCTTGTCTCAATCTCATTTGAGGAATACAAAATTTTCCTTCCTACTTAGCTATGCACAGTTCATATTCTGCGAGGGAACATGCCGTGTTGTAAAATGCTGGAAGAAGAATCAATGCAAGAATAATTTTTATGTAAAGAGACGTTCAAAATAAGTTTAGATGAACTTTAATATGTAGGCAACACTGTAATTTTAAAATGAAAAAAGTATTTTCATTTACAGCCATGTCTTAAAATATTGGAAGATGACAAATGCAAGAATAAAATTATTATGTAAAGAAAAGTTTTAAAAGATTAAGTTTATGTGAACTGTAATATATAGGCAATATTGTCATTTTAAAATGAAAAAATATATTTTCATCCATTAAGAAACGACATAATTTCAAAAGTGATTTCATCATGCCAGAATGTTGATAGAGAGTGTTCCTCATGTCAGTGAGAAAATCTGGTTTCTCTTTTGTCTGTTTAGTACAAAGCAATCACTATGCCACCTAGCATTTATTAAAATTCATTGACAAATGATACACAACGTCATCAAGGGAAATATGTCTCACTTACAGTATGATTTATCCTCCAATGTGAGGCCCATTTTCAAATGGCTTGGTAACCCAGACCATTAATTCCACATGCTCATTATAGGCGGACCGGCTAGGACAAACTGTGAGCCGTAGAACGGGGAGTGTATGGACTGAAAACTCTGAACTAGCTTGCTTTCTGTTGCTGTGATAAACCATGCGGACCAAAGCCACAGGGGGAGAAAGCGGGTTTATTTGGCTCATATTTCCCCATCTTGTCCTTCACCAAGGCAAGCCAAGGCAGGAACGTAGGCAGGAACGTAGGCAGGAACGTAGGCAGGAACGTAGGCAGGAACGTAGGCAGGAACGTAGGCAGGAACGTAGGCAGGAACGTAGGCAGGAGACTGGAGATGGGATCTGAAGTGCAGACCAAGGCAGAATGCTGCTGCCTGGCTGGCTTCCAGGTTCAGGTTCAGTTATTCATCATATATAGCCTAGGACCGCCTTCCAAGGGTGGTGTGGTCCACGGTGGGCCAGGCTAGTCTAATCAATCATTAGCCAAGACAATTGCCCACGGATATGCCCACAGGCCAATCCGATGGCGTCGATTCTTCAGTTGAGGGTCTTTCTTCCCCACGTCTATCTAGTTTGTGTTAACTGACAAAAAAATAAAAACCAACCATCACAGACCTCCTGATGTACCATTTCAAGCAAACTTTCAAGCATAGAGCATACATACATGCATATATAATACACAAACCCCACATCCAATCACTTTTTTGACAATTACAATTTAAAGCCAATTTGGGCTCTTTAATTGTCCTTCTTTTGAGACAGCCTCAGTTTGCAATAAAGTTAATCTTTTATTTGTAATTTAGCCTAAAAGTATATTAGTATGTATTCTTAAAGCATAAGAACTTTTGAAATATAACTGGATCATAAATATTAAAGCTACACACACTTAAAATTTTATGTACTGGCTTTGTGGGAGCCTAGCCTGTTTAGATGCTCACTTTCCTAGACCTGGATGGAGGGGGGAAGACCTTGGACTTCCCACAGGGCAGGGAACCCTGACTGCTCTTTGGACTGGAGAGGGAGGGGAAGGGAAGTGGGGGGTGAGGAGTGGGGGGAAGGGGGAGGGAAAAGGGAGGCAGGGAGGAGGCGGAAATTTTTAATAAAAAATCATTTAAAAAATTAATTTTGTGTATATGATGTGTGTGTGTGTGTGTGTGTGTGTGTGTGTGTGTGTGTGTGTGTGAGTGCACATAGAAATCAAAAGCCAACCTGAAGTGTCATTCCTAGAGATTCACACACCCTGTCTTTTGAGACAAGGGTTCTCACTGGAACCGGAAGTTCACGAATTAGGCTTGGCAAGCTGGCTGCTGAGTCCCAAGGATCGTTCCTGTATTTGTCTCCCCAGTTGTGGGATCACAAGCACATGCATCATGCTCAGACTTTTAACATGGGTGCTGGGAATTAAATTCAGGTCCTCATATTCATGTGGTAAGCACTTCACAAGCTAAGCTATCTCTCTAGCCCCCAATTTTTTTTTTTCTTTTTTGGATTTTCAAGACAGGGTTTCTCCCTAGCTTTTGGTTACTGTCCTGGAACTAGCTCTTGTAGACCAGGCTGGCCTAGAACTCACGGAGATCCGCCTGCCTCTGCCTCCCGAGTGCTGGTATTAAAGGCGTGCGCCACCACCGCCCGGCCCCCAATTTCTTTTTATACACACATTTTTTTTTTAAAAAAAAAACTTTTATTGATCATTTTTATCAGCTCTTTACTTAGTGTTCAAATTAGTCTGGTTATATCATAATTTTAAATAGGTGACTTGTTTGAATTGAGAGACAAATAAAGTCTATAGAATTTATTGGTGCTGAGTGGTGGTGGCACACGCCTAAGCCTAATACAAAACTATATATCCCAGCACCTGGGAGGCAGAGGCAGGCGGATCTCTGTGAGTTCAAGGTCAGCCTGGTGTACAAGTGCTAGTTTCTAGGACAGGTTCCAAAGCTACACAGAGAAACCCTGAAAACTACCCCCACCGAGAAAAAAAGAATTTATTGGCGTATCTCATATTCTTTTAATCTGTTTGTATTTCATTTTTCCCTGGCTTGCCTCAAATCACTGCTCTCTTGCCTCTGAGTCAGGAAAGCTGGGATTATACGTGTGCGCCAACATACCCATCCATGAATTACTAATTCAGGAGATCAGACTCCTTATTTGTTAAGCTTCCATATCTATGCTTTTCTGGTTTCATCGTCACAGTGTCTGCTGTAAAAATGCTCCTCTTCCTTGCATTTCCCAGGAGCCTGGTAGTAAGGGATAGAAATTGAATCCTTCAAATTCAAGTTTTGATAGCAATACTTTCTTTTTAAAATTTTTATTTTGTCTTATTTAAATAACATTTTTTCATTTATTTTACATACCGACCAGTTTCCCCTCCCTCTTCTCCTGGTCATCCTATATTCCCCCCACCCCACCCCACGCCATCTACTCCTTCCCATCACCCCACCCCACGCCATCTACTCCTTCCCATCACCCCACCCCACGCCATCTACTCCTTCCCATCATCTACCCACCTCCCCTTCCACTCCTCCTCTGCCTCCATTCAGAAAGGGGGAGGCCTCCCAAGAGCTTGAACAAAGCATGGCACATCAAGTTGAGGCAGAGTCAAGCTCCTCCCTTTGCATCAAGGTTGGGCAAGGTAATCTAGCATGGGGAATTGATTCCCAAAAGTTAACTAAGTGCCAAGTACAAGTCGTGATATCACTGCTAGGAGCTTTAAGAAGAGAACAAGTTATGTAACTTCACATGTATTCAGAGGACCTAGGTTGGTTCCATGGAGTTTCCCTAACTGTTAGTCCAGAGATCATGAGGTCCCACGAGCTCAGGTCAGCTGTCTTTGTGGGTTCCTACACATGATCCCCCTGGCTCCTGCAATCCCTCCTCCCTCTCTTCAGCAAGACTTCTGGAGCTCAGACCAGTGCTTGGCTGTGGATCTCTGCATTTGCTTCCATCAGGACAGAGTGGGAGAGCAACAAAAGAGACATCTTGATAAAAGGGGCATTTTGGGATTAGGGAGAAACCTGGTCCCAGGGAAACTCCCAGGAATTTACAAGGATAACCCCAGCTAACATTCCCAGCAATTGTGCAGAGGGTGCCTGAACTGGCTATCTCCTGTAATCAGATTGGTGACTACCCTCATTGTCATCAGAGATGCTCTATCCAGTAACTGATAGAGGCAGATGGTAATACTCTCTTAGTGTCTTTGCATCCCTCCACAAGGAGGTACTGAGTGATGTCAACCATGGCTGCTGACTGGGTCCAGATCTACTTGCTATAGGTTATAAAAGGCTGTTTAACTAATATATGCTAATAAAATCTTTTGTTTTAAAGAAAGAATAGTGTTTATGATGTCTTGTACTGAGAACCCAGGTTTCTGTGAAAACAGGACTCAAGTAGTTGCTTTAAACGAGGGATTACTTTCTGTCAGGGATGATGATTTTGAAGAATACCGAGCATTTCTGGCAAATGTGGTTCTGTGGCCTGTTTTCTCCAAAATGCCCAGCTGGCGACTTACATGCTGTTATGCTTTTCTCAGTTTCTTATTTTATTTATGCAAAGCACAAGAAAATAAAAAAAAATGTATCTTCAATTAAAAATTCAAGATTTGCCAATGGCATGATGTTGTGGTTCTACCATTTTCCTTCATGTATTAGCCATATAACATCTCCAAATTTTTCCTTTATTAATTACAAGTATGAGGTACAGTTAAAACATGTAGACCAAGATAACTCTTTGATTTCATGGCACCTTCACTAGTTTTCAAGTTAACAAGTTGGTGCCCAGCATCTTCTACATGCAAGCAATGACATTTTTTTTTTTTTAGGTTCAACATTGACTAATGGCCTAACATGCTTTTGATGTGTTTCAATTAACTACAACTGCTATTTCTTTGTTGTTAAAATAATCCATGATTTGTCAGTTGGAGATCCTTCAGCTTGACTCCTGCAGTTTTTTTTTTTTTGTTTTGTTTTGTTTTTTGTTTTTTGTTTTTTGCCATAGCGCCTTAGACTTCTTTTAAGGATCACAATATTTTAGGCTTACCTTATACATTTGTTGCTCTAGAACACCAGGCAGCCATTTATAAGAACAAGTATGGTTTCTTTTTTTCCTTTTTTAAAAAATTGATTCTTTGGTAATTACACATCATGCATCCCAATCCCACTCACTCCCCAGTCCTTCCATATCTGCCCTCTGCTCTTACAGCCTCCCCACAAAACAAAAGAAAAAATAAATGCTAGTCTAAAATTATTGCTTTGTCTGGATCCCATTCCTGGATATTGAATCTATTCCTGCCATGATGGCCTTCATCCACTGATGCGGACAGTGTCCTCATGATATCACCACTTAAAGGCCTCTCTTAATATTCCGTTGAATTTCAAACTGAGTCTTGGAGAGAACCTTCAGATTGCAGTTCCGAGTGATGATTTATTGCATCTCACTTCAACACTTTCCATTCTTTTACAAATTTTGGTTCTATTTTTCATTTTCTCCAATTCCCCTTTTCCTCATCATTTTCTTTATTATGCTCCTCTACTCTTCACCTTGTTCTAGTTTAGTCTGCATTCCTCAGTTTGTTTATTTATTTTTTACTTTGAATTTTTCCTCGAATATTCTCAGTCCATGTTTCAAACTTTTTCTAGGCACCTCATTTTCTAATTCCAAACTATGATCCAAATAAGCTTCTCTTCTCTGTCAGTCACCGAGTCTTAGTTATTGTCCCATGGTTTCTACTGTTTTCAAACTCTCAAGGCTCACTTAAAAATAAAAGGTTAAGATTTTCACTGTTTTCTGCTCTTATCTTTATAACATGATTTCATTGTCTATAGGAACAATGTTCTGTTATTATCATTATTTTATTTTGTCTCTGAATACACAGTTTTATTTGTTGATCTTTCTGTAGTCTTTGCCAATCAAAACAGCAAGATAACATTTAAAGAGGTCACTGCTTATCTTGTTTATGTAACACTAAGTATAACACTTGAATTTATTTATTTATTTATTTATTAAAAATTTCCATCTGCTCCCATCCTCCCATTTCCCTCCCACTCCCCGCACTCCCCTTCCCCCTCGCTCTCCAGTCCTAAGAGAAGTCAGGATGCCCTGCCCCGTGGGAAGTCCAACCTCCCCACCATCCAGGTCTAGGAAGGTGTGCATCAAAGCAGACTAGGCTCCCAAAAAGCCAGTACATGCAGTAGAATCAACATCAGGTGTCATTATCATTGGTTTCTCAGTTCGCCCTCATTGTTAGCCACATTTAGAGA
>NC_022018.1:1979370-1979975 GCF_000317375.1 Microtus ochrogaster | reverse complement strand
GGACAGGGACTCCTGGAGGTCCAAGGACCCCACAGACAAAAGGGTGAACTTGGGGGTAGGGGAGGGTCGTGTGGCTGTTACTATCATTTCTTATGAGAACATGACACAGCAGTCAATTAGTCATTATTCTGGTTCTCAAGTGTTCCTGGAGAGCACAGAAACAGACAACTTCCTAGATTTGGGGCTGTAGAATCCCATTTTCTGTTGCCAGTATGCTGTGTTTGTACTTCTGCTGTGGTCTTAGCCCTTTTCTTTTGTCTGGGTGTCCCTATTCTGCTCTGTTTCCACACAGTGCCTTATAGTTTTCTGTGGTATGATGATTTGCCCCAATTTTCTAAGGTGACATTGAATTAATTATTTCATCTTTATGTGAATTTTAGGATCACAAAGACTTCCTTATCTTTTAAAATATATTTTGATTTGAGATTTTTGTGAAGGATCTGGGACCTGAAAAGACACATCCCAATTTGGGTTATTGGAATCAAGAACATTTTAAGACAATGGGCACCATCCACGCTGAAGGTAGGCTTGGCATTGGGCTCAATATAGGCTCTGGATAAACCCTTTCCCTTTGAGATCAGGCACCATCCATGCTGAGAGTGAAC
>NC_022018.1:1975206-1978222 GCF_000317375.1 Microtus ochrogaster | reverse complement strand
GGCAGCTTCTTTATTAACCAATGGCATCTATAGCATACAGAGTGGAATCCCAATCAAAGATGCTTCTGTATAATATAGTGAAAAAACACTGAATAAAATCTGAAAAACTTCAAGGATTTCAGAAGAAAAGGCCACCGAAATTAATCCTTCAATCCCTTCCCAAGTAAATTATGAGAATTATGATGATCATCAAGAAAACGTCATACAGATGTGCCTATAGGCAAATATGATGGAGGCAATTCCTAGATTGAAGTTTTCTCTTCCCAAGTGACTCAAGTTTGTGTCATGTTGGCAAAAAGGAGCCAACGTAGAAGGGAATAAAACAGGTGGTCTTCCCCAGTATTGCAGTACTAAAGATTAAACTGACAGCCTTGCACATGCTAAGCAAGTACTTAACCAACTGAGCTGTATCACAGCACCACAGATGTCATCGAAAGCATTGGAGACCAGGACAGAAGAAAAAAGATGGAACACACCCTCTTTCTACCTGACTTGTGGGAGCTGAAAATTAAGCTTTTTTCTGCCATTGGCATACTGGTCCTTAAGTCTTAGATTCAGACTGGTAATCTGCACCATTAGTTCTGTGACTCTCAAATGTGACACTCTTGTGGTTTGAATGAGAAATCTTCCCATTCTCTCACTTGTTTGAACACTGATCCTAAGTTGATAGGGCTGTTTGGAAGGGGGCAAAACAGTTAGGAAATGGAGCCTTGCTGAAGGAAGTAGGTCATTGGTGGCAGGTTGTGTGTGTTTGTGTATGTGTGTGCATGTACGCACATGTGCACACACACATGCACATGTTCAGGCTTTGTAACCCAGCTCTACTTCCTGTTTATGACTTATTTATTGAGTATGAGTGCAGCGTGACTCATCAGCCTCCTACTTCTGCATCATTCCTTCCCTGCCTGCTGTCATTTCTTCCCCTCCATGATGGACTGTATCCCTCTAGAACTGTGAGCCAAAGCAAGTCAATTCTCCTGGAAGTTGCTCTTGTCTGGGTATTTATCACAATTGGAAAAGAAGCAAACACCCTGGCTTTGCAGTGTCTCTAGATGCAGAAAGCAGACCATAGTACTTCCTATCCTTTTAATCACATGAGCTAATGTTTTACAATAAATCTCTTGATATATTTATTATGTCAGTGTATTTCCTATTGGTTGTCTTATTTTTATGAAATATGACAAATACAGGATTTTGTATGTGTGTGTGTGTGTGTGTGTGTGTGTGTATGTATGTGTGTGGAGGTAGACTAGAAATCAACAGCAAGTGTTTTCCCCAGTTTATACCTCATTTTTTTGAGACCTCACTGAATCTGTAGCTCACTGGCCAGTGAGCCTCAATGATTATCTTGTTTCCTAGTGCCCAGATTCTAGGTGCATGCTCACATGCCTAGTTCTTTTTGTTTTGTTTTGTTTTGTTTTGTTTTGTTTTTGGTGGCTGATAGGGACTGAACTCAGATCTTTGAGTTCATGTGGCAAGCACAATGTTAACCGAGTCATCTTCTGAGCCCTATTTTCAAATATCAATGCTAATGCAAAACTATCCACAGTGAACAACATATCAACATTTTAGATAAAGTAGGACTCAGTCCCAGTGCCATGATGAGCCATGTTGGAGCCCGAGGCAAAAGGAAAAACACATTATTCATAATGATACTGTCTTTGTTTAAAAATTGGATATTTGTTCATCATAGTTCCTCTGCATTAATTTTAATTTACTAAATTGCTAGATGAAAAGCTTATTTCCTGGATTGTCAAGTGTTTTTGAAGCACCCTGAAATTTTGGTGACTGAGGAGAGTACTCCACTGCCCTTGTCCTTGTCCTGAGCCTGCAGCAGTCACTTGGCCCTCCCTCCCTCCCTCAGTCCCTCCATCTCCCCCTCCCTCAGCCCATCTGCCTTCCTGTGTTAGTTAGTTGCCTTCTCATCACTGTGACCAAATAACTGAAAAACACAGTTTACAAGACGAAGGATTTATTGTGGCTAATGCCTTCAGGAAAGATCAGCTTGTCATTGCAGGGCAAGACCAGCTCCTAGGGTACACCTTGCTGGCATCCAAGCAGGCCAGAGCCAGAATTCATAGGTCCGAAGCAAAGGAATCTCTCCTCTCTGGCTCCACCACTCAGCATCCAGGTTCCTTCAGTGAGGCTTCATTTCCTCAAGCTTCTTCATCTTCCCTAAACAGAACCACCATCTAGGGACCTGGCACTCAACAAACACATGAGCCTAAGGGGCACATTTCACATTCAAACCACACCTTCCAGTACTAGGGTCAGTATGGCGGTATTGGAAGCTCTGGCTTTTTTCTGCTCCCTTTGGGCATGTGGGCTTGATTTTGTCTGTTCCTGAGTCAGCAGAGACTGAAGCATCTTTATCTGCTGCCCTAAGGACCCCTCTCCCTTTATGGAATGCATCTCAATCTCAAAGCCTATTGAGCTTCGAAGCCTGGAGGACCTTGGACAGCACTTCCTTTCTCTGTTCATGCCCCAATTCCCCAAAGTATCGCTAATACAGCACAGGTGTCCAGAGACAACATTCACAGTGGGTTTAAAATAATGGGAGAGGATAGCACACAGACTTCAAAACCTGAACTGAATAATAGATGCCTTGTTCCTGCCCTGGGGAATTTCTCATGGACTGTACTCTGATTTGTCATTTTCTCCCTATTCAGAACACAGTGTGACATTCTAGAAAGTGAGCCAAAACTTTGGACACTGCAACACAAGGCTGTTATCTACAAAGTTCACATTTAAGAACCATGCAATCAAGTTACAAAAAAATTACAAAAATCTTATTTATGAATTATGTTTATGCATTTTGTTGCTGGATCCTTTTAATAGCTGTCCTCACTCACTTGAAGCTGCTTGTACCTGAAGGGTGCAGAATAGAGATGAGTTTTTACATATGGAATATGCAGAACTAAAGGCAATTGAGGAAAAGCACACACAAGAAAAGTTCTGTGCCATCTTGCACTGTACTTGTAGACAGGTTTCTTTCTTTTTTTATTTTTTTTCATTT
>NC_022018.1:1951655-1974831 GCF_000317375.1 Microtus ochrogaster | reverse complement strand
GGATAGAACACCCTCATTGTCTCAGTGTGTGGGTGTACCCTTCGCGGTCCTGAGTTCCTTGCTCGTGCTCCCCCTCCTTCTGCTCCTGATTTGGACCTTGAGATTTCTGTCCGGTGCTCCAATGTACTTGAGGCAATCAGCTTACAAGAAAGATTTGTTCTGAATCACGGTTTCAGAAGTTTCAGTCCATGGTTGTTTGGCAGAGCATCATGATGGGCAGTATCCAGCAAAAGGAAGTTGTTCATCTCATGATGACTGAGAAAGGGGTAGAGAGAAAAGTAGGAGGAAGAGGAAGATGAGGGGGAGCAGGAGGGAGAAGAAGATGAAGAGGAAGAAGAAGAGGAAGAAGAAACCAAGGTCATAATATTCCTTTCAACTTCCTATCCTCAACAACCTCACTTTCTTCGGGACTGGGAACCAAGCCTTTAGCACACGGACTTTGAAAGACATTCAGGATGGATGCCAGTGGTGACACATCTTTCAGGAAGGGTTATTTATGGAGGTCCGGGCAGGAAACAGAGCCAGAGCAATGGTGGCAGCCTTGCAAAAGCATGTATTTTCCTTTCCACCCTAGAGCCTGTCACCTCTCTGGTCTTCTCACTTCTCTCCAAAATTATTGTTCTTTGTCAAGATGCTACACAAACCCAGATGCTAGCCACCTGTCTGGTGCTATCACCATTGAGGTCTTTGTGGGTACATACAATGTTTAGAAACCTTTTTTTGTTAATTTGTATCTTGTCCATCTAATGATAGGGATTCAATCCCATGATATGCAGAAAAAAAGCATTTCCTCCCTTCTTCCTGTACTTCCTCTCTCTCCCTCCCTCCCTTTTTTCTTTCCTCCCATTTTATTCCACTGTTTAGGATACTGAGAGTACAGCAGAGAATAAGCCAAGATTCTGTTCTTTATAAAGCTTATGGTTGACTAAGGACAGATATAAAATAAACAAGAAAGTGTGTGTGTATGTGTGTGTGACCAGCAACTCAGGCAGTGGTAAGTGCTGAAACTACTCCCAGCATGACAGCTGGATATAGGGGACAGGGAGGGCTGGGGAACAAGACCCACACATTCACATTTTTAACATAATCTCTCCATCAACATCTTCCACATCTATCTTTACTAATATGAGAAGTGTGTCTGTTAGGCCATTTTTTCCTCTCTAAGTTATCAAAAACCTTTCCTGCATGTTGCATTACCTGCTGAAGAATAATTCCCAAACTTTAGCAACACAGCCTGTAGATTAGACAAAGCCAAGTTTGCTGTAGTGTCCAGGAAGGGAGGGAACTTCCTCCACCAGGTTACCAAGGGTCTTTGGGAGAGGGGAAATATCAATTTCTGTCAAATGCTGGAAGTTTGGTGAAACTTTCAGAGCTTGATCTGGTTATAGGACAGATTATGTTTGACAATTAAGGGTTGGTGGCTATGCAAAGCAGAGACCCTGAGGCAAAAGGCTCAAGTACTTAAGGAGGCATAATCCTTGGTGTTTTCTATGAAACATTGATGGGTCTATCAGGAATTTTTTGTAATGAGCAATCAAATCACTTCCCAGGGTAGGAGTACTCAGGAATGGTAAAGTTATGCTAATAAAGCTGTAACTACAACGGGACAATAAGAGGTGTGTTTATGAGGTCACTCTGATTATAATAGTAAATTGAATACATAGCCAAACCAATGTATCTCATTTATTTATTGCAGTGGGAATTGAAACTGGTGCCTTGGGCTTGTTAGGCAAGCACATTGTCACTAAGTTATATCTCCAGCAACACTAGAGTTTGAAAGCTTTGTGTGACTCCCAAAAAATCATAATATGAGCTACATTTTTTAAGTTTTAAAGAGTCATGTTTAGAAATATGTGCAATGTCATGATTATAAGTGATTGTCAGTTCCTGTTCTGACAGTTCGGAGATATTTTGACAGCCATCCCTTTTGTCAGGAACCTTTATAGTCAAAAATAGGAAAAGAATGTTGCATCTGCCCCATACTAAATCTATAGAAATAAAATATATGGAAATGTATTGTTATACTCACTGAAATTGATGGTGGTCCAAACAGATTGGATTTGAAGCCAAAATGTTTACCACTAGATCATGTTGTCATTACTTTTTAAACTTTTTTTCCATATCGATGAATTTGTTTTTTTTGTTTATTTGTTTTTTGTTTGTTTGCTTTTTTGAAGCAGAGTCTCACCTTATAGCCCAAGCCGACCTTGAACTCACTATGCATCCAGGTTGGCCTGGACTTTTGATTGTCCTTCCTTAGAATCCTGGAGTGAGTTTATTTCACCCTTTTAAAACTTGAGCCCTGACTTTACTCAGAGCCTCATGGAAATGTGATCCACTTGCGATGGTAGTGGTACTCAGGACGGAGCAAGGAGATAGGGCTGAAAAGGCGTGTTTGGCAAGTTCCCCAAAATACTTTTAAAAATGCTCTAGCCAATTTAGAGAAGTGGGTCATAATTCATGTGTGGCAGACGGGGCCATTCATCCTCTCTGATGCATTTCAGTTACTGCACAGCTGTCAGGCCAAGGAAGTTATAAATCTTCCGATGTGTTCACACTCACGTTTAATTAATACTAATAGGCAAAGCTGTCTCTAGAGGGAGATGATATGATGGTGAGGATAACATCTGGGAAATAGATAATAAAGGTAGTGTGTGAACCAATTATTTCTAGATCAATCTGGTCTGATAGTTAATAGCATTATCCCTTGCTGAGGTTTTTCAACAATTTGTTTTTTTTAGAGAAATTCTTCTGTGATTTGTATTTGGTCCTTTTATGTTTATTTTAAAAGACTGTAGACAGTTCTACCATTTCTTTGGAAAAGGTGGGAAAACCACACTTACACTCATCAAGTTTATTATTCTAGGACTGTTTCTCCCATTCTTGACATCCATCAGTTTCATCCCAGTCCCAGACAGGTTCTTTGGGGCTCTGGGCATTGGGCTATGACTGTGCCCAGAGGCTTGATTTCCAAATGGTCCTTGGGCTCAATCAAAGTCAAGTTGACTCAGCAGCATTGAGCAATGAGGTATTCATATTCTTTTAACTACTTCACCTTTCACTTTTGTGTGCTAAAAGATGGTCTGAATGGTGACTTTCTTCCAAAGCCCTTGAATCAGTTTCTATGTAGATAATGATGTAGACAAAGATTTCAGAAAACGCCCACAGCGTTCATGGAAGACTCACTCTGGCTGTGTTCAATATATAATGAGTTTCTGAGATTCACTGATGGGTGATAAGGAAGAAAGCTTTATCAGACTTCTCTTTTTACACACACACACACACACACACACACACACACACACACACCCCTCACCTGCACAGTTAAGGTAACGTCTGGCTAAGTGGCCATTTGGGGGATTTCAAATGTTAGTCTTTCTCAGACATGGACGGTTTAGAGTAATGTATATCTGTCTAT
The DNA here is from genome assembly GCF_000317375.1 of Microtus ochrogaster. Taxonomy (NCBI): domain Eukaryota; kingdom Metazoa; phylum Chordata; class Mammalia; order Rodentia; family Cricetidae; genus Microtus; species Microtus ochrogaster. Next base: position 1,971,413 of record NC_022018.1, on the reverse strand, counting down.
AAAGATGAATGAAGTAGTCCAGCTGTGTTTCATCTAGGCCCATTTTTCTTTCTCTCCAGACCCCAGTGATGGCCTTTTCACTTCATTTTTTAGCTTAAAGGTTCCACTAATCTAAGAGTTGCCCTTTCTATTAACTTCAGGGGATAGATTTAAGGATCTCTGGTGATAAAGTTTAATATCTAAACTAGGTGCAGTGAAAGAGTAACAATAACAGCTATAATAATATAGGGCAATTGTTATAATGTTGTCGTAATAGCTATGTGACTGTGGTTTATGTCTTTCTGAAAATATCTTCTTATACTCTATTCACTGGAGTCTGGACTCTCATCCTACAGAAAGATCAATGTCTGAAAGAAGAGTATTGCAGATTTAGTCAGTGGGTGAAGGATAGGAAATAGGAAGCTGTACTTACAAACCAACTTGTCAGCTCCAAGGTGCTGAAGAGTGACAGACATGGAGCAGGAAGAATAAGGGACACATAGGCTAATAAATGGAAAGAACATTCAGGTCTTTTCTAGCAAGAAGGGGGGAGTTTCCAATTATGGTATCAGGTAGGTATCTTAAGTCTTAAAGGGGAAGGAGAAAGACTAGACAAATCTAGGTCTTGTTAACACCATATTCAACATCTAGACAAAGCTTTTCTAGCATGATCCATATGTCTATATGTAGAACTGAGTAGGAACTGATCCAAAGGTTAAGGCAGCAAAGAAGGTGAACATATTATAAAAGCTAAGATGCTTGACCTTCATTGTCAATTTAATGGGATTATAATTACCATGGAAACACATATGTGTGTCTATGAGAATGCTTCCAGAAATGGAAAACCTAAATTTGGGCAGCACCATCCTATGGACTGGCATCCCAGGCTGAGTAAAAAGAACAAAGTGAACCAAGCAAGAGTATTCATCTCTCTGCTTCTGGCTACATATGTAATGTCACCAGCTACTTTAAGTTCTCACTGGCATGACTTCCTTGCCATGGTAGACTGTTCTGAAAGGTCGAGCCATAAATCTTTCTTTTCTTAAGTGTCTTTTCTCTGGTGTTTCACACCAAGAAGAAGGTAACTGGTTCAAGGGCAAAGACACCAATCCTTCTCAGCTTCTTCAGTCACATGGTGGTGTAGGGTGTGTTGGTCCAAGGGAAGCATCAGTGGTTTCAAGAAAGATGGACAATGAGTCCCTGAAAAGTCACTTAGGCCACCATTATCATCATGACCCACACATCAAAGGTATCATCTATAGCAAAGCTTTTCAGAAACTAATAATGTATTGTCCAGCCATGCTGTTTCCAAAGTCATTGATTTTTAGAAGTTAGGTAGGAGTTAGTAATACTAAATGATTTATCTAGGTTTTCCCTCCATAACGTTTCTTCTACTTGTTTATCGCTGATAGCTGAGGAAAGCAGGGAAAGTCAAGCGTAAATAAGAGGGGACCACTAAATACCAGCCAGCATTTCCACAAAGTCTCCTGCTTTTGGCTTCCCATTAGGAGAATGAAACGGGATGGGTCTGCCGGCTCTCTCTCTAAATCATCATTGAAGAAAGGAAAAGAAAGTGTAGACCTGAGAATCAAGTGTGATGATAGCATGAGCTTCCTGGGAGCATGGTAGACATGGAATGAGTTGGGAGGGAGGTTGGAGGAAGACAAACAGCCTTGGGAGAACACTGGAGGCTCCTGGGTTAAGAGGCAGGTTGGGGAAAGGAAAGCCTGGGGAGAGCATTGTAGATGCATGGGTGGGAGATAGGTTGGGGAAAGAATCACAGCCTGGGGGAGAGCACTGCAGGCTCATGGGTTGGAGAATAGCACTCTAATTGATTCCTCCTTCCTTGATCTTGGGGCAGTGGTTACCATATAGTCTGCTTCAGACATCAGCTCTTTATAACCAATTCCTGTGGTGCTAGGACCGTAAATGCAATACCAGTGTAGAAAAAGACCCTTGTGGGAGTGAGATATTTATAAAATTAGATGAGGAGTGACCAGCCACATTTCCTTTATCCTGTCCTGGTAAATCCATAGAGTAGGCAGATTGTGGCCAAGGATGCTGCTAAATCTTGACAGCTACCCTTTCAAGTAGTTTACAGATGAATCTCTAACCAGAACAAGCACTCAAAAATGCCAAGCACAGGGGCAGTGGTGGCACACGCCTTTAATCCCAGCACTCGGGATGCAGAGGCAGGCATCTCTGTGAGTTCGAGACCAGCCTGGTCTACAAGAGCTAGTTCCAGGACAGGCTCCAAAACCACAGAGAAACCCTGTCTCGAAAAACCAAAAAAAAAAAAAAATGCCAAGCACAGTGTGTGTGTGTGTGTGTGTGTGGGTGGTGTGGTGTATGTGTGTGTGTGTGTGTATCTGTGTGTGTGTACAAAACAACAAACAGCACCGTACTACTTGGGCTGCAGCAGCAAAGTTACAAGCTGAAAGCCTGTCTGAGCTGCATGGAGAGAATCACTAGCACTATGGCAAAGCTGACAATGTTCACATGGGGAAGGACAGAAGCTGTTGCCGATGCTTGGGTGTCTCTTCCCCTCCTATGCAAGGCTCTGATGACAGCATGCGTACCAGGCACCAGGCCTGCTTGAAAAAAGGTGTCTCTAAAACTTCCCTTCTGGGCTTACTGGCCAATGGATAACATTTCCTGCCAGAACCGGTTATTTTTTAGCTGCACTGAGCACTGTTCTTTTCTGAAAGAACATGCAAATTGGATAACACAAGGTTTTCATTGCATGAAAGATGCCACGAACAAAAGTAAAAGTGACAGGTATTAAGAAATTGCTTGACAATGCCCCAAACTGACAAGGGACCAACACCTAGAATACAGAATGAACTACGGAGTTCTGCAAATCAACTAGAAGGGAGGAACCCTACCATAAAAACAAGCTGAGACCATGAATAGGCAATTTAGAGAGCAGAAAGCCCTAAAGGTTGACACACACTAAAAAGCTGCTTAAATTCATTATTCATCAGCATTTAAGTTACATTACAATGAAAGGGTTCACACACAATAGCCTTGAAAAACAGCAGGGATATGGAATCCTGTGATTATGCATGGCTGATGGGGATATAAATTGACAAAACCATGCTACAGAACATTCTGGAAGGAAACAATCAAATTAACCATATGTGTACTCTAAGGCTCAAGAGTGTTTATTCCTTATCATCTCCTAAAGAAGTTCATGAATAATATTGCTCAGGAACATGCTTTGTGGGTGTTTATCATGGTGTTTTGCTTTGTTTTTAAAAGTGCTGGAGCAATCAAGGTATCCACTACTGGGTTAGAGGTCAGGGATGATGTTCTATGTCCACTCTGGTATTTAGAGGAGTGGCTAGAACAAGGCATGACATGAACACAGAACAATGCCAACATGTCTTAAATCAGAGTCCCAAATAGTTAGCACAGGAAATAATGCAATATTTAGCATTAACATCTACTACTACTTATGTGAAGTCCTAAGAAATAAATACAATATCAAAATCAACAATTTATAAGAATAAGCATAGGCATCAGAGTATTCATCAGAGACATTGGAAAAGTTGACACGGTAGTTGAAGGGAAAAAAGAATGGGCAAGGAAAACAATGAGAATACAGTAGATGAAAGGAAAGAGCCTATAGCAAACCCTTGCTTATAGAAATTCTAAGAAAATCTTAGAATGAATTGGTTCATGAAAAGTTCCCAGATCTTAAGAAACACAGGTACAGATGGATGGGAGATAGTATAAGTACATCAATTTGAGATTAGGAGATCTGCCACTCATAAGAATTCCAGTGAGCAGATTGTGTAACAGTTTCCTACAAATTAAAACATGCCAACCTGGAGAGAGGCTTATAGTTAAGACTTGAGAAGTAAAAAACTTGTATGTCTCAGGCTTCCTGAAAATTACAAGATTCATAAGATTCTTCCCCATTATGTGAACAAGAACAATTTTTTTGGAGGAGAATCTTCAATAAGCAGAACTGTCTGCAAGCTATGCGGGAGATCCATGGAAGCAGCTTATGTGAGTGGTTACCAATGTTAAGGTAGGCTTTTTATTGATATCTCTGCCTTGAGTGATCCATGGCACTCCAATGTGTGCTAGCTATATCCACATAAAATCTGAGAAAGCTTGAAAAGCAATTCTAGGGGAAAAAAGAACAGAGTTTAGCACAGTTTTTTGGTAGCCACAATTTTTTTTCTAGATGGGCTTGTGATGAGCAAGGGCACCACAGCTACTTTAAGAGAGGTGCAGTAAAAACTGCGTGGCTTCTTTCAAAATAAAAAGGCAATGGCTTCCTGGCTCACCAGCACAAATGGCTCTAACTCTTTCTCAGGAGGTATATCTAGCCTATAGTGCATTTAAAGGGGGTCTGTGAGCAACATGTTACAAACTGCTTAATCGCTCAACACAGACCCGCTGCATACTTGAAACTGGGATGGTGTGCGTGACTTGCAGAGTCATTGAACATGTCTCTACCATGCTGGACTGGGTGAAGCAAGCAGGCAGGGCCCTGTTGGCCCTAGTCACACCCACTTAGCATAAAAAAGTGGTTCTGGTCAGAAAAGGATTACAGTTTATGCAATAAGGACAGATTCTGACATAAAAGACCTCTAAATGGGTCACAGTGTATTTAAAAAATGTATGTAGGCTTAGAAGAGAGAAGATAAAAAGTATAGAGACTCATAAAAGGAAGTAAATGATTTAGAAAACAATATAAAACAAAGCCTTTAAAGAAACAGAGTACAGGCAGTCATAGATTAAAGGAGTAAAGATAATAAAATAAATATTAAAAAGTAATAGAGTAAAAAAATAATAAGCCACATAAAGATGGAAAATACGCAGAGAACCTGGATTATGTATACTATTGTGTTTTCTTTGAATATTTTGACTGTGAAAAAGTTAAGTAACCAACAAATATACTTTAAAGGTATCCTATCATCAAAATTTGGGTTTAAGGATATGTTGCTTTAGAAAAGAGGTTCTTCTTTAGTTTCCGCAAAGGATGAGAACCTGTGGAATTCTTCCAGACTAATGTGGTTTGATGGACCAAGAGCCCCTGAAAGGTCACCTTGAATACCCCTCAAAAATTTAATTCCCCCAATAAATAGAAGGAAGCAGTTTGGAGAGAACAATACCCATATTCCCAAATATCGTTGATAAATGTTTCTTTACATTTAAAGGGGATAAGCTATGAGATGAATACTTTGCATTGGTATGACTCTTGCAAATTTATTGGTACAAATTTAAAGTCAATTTTTACATGTATGTTTCTGTTCTTGATTAAGGTTTTATATTTGTGCAGCTCATTTAAAAATATAATTTATAATTAAGGAATATAGGTTAATAGAGAGTTATCTATAATAGTCAAGCTTGTAGTCATGTTAGTTAGGTTTTCTAGATATTTAGAGATATATTTCAGTTAGATAGGTACTCTTCAAACCTTTAAAAAACCTACAGAATATGGCATTTAAAATGTTTTAAGAACTTAGGACTTTTCATGACAATGAGACACATCTGTTCCTGGCAGCACCAATTACTTCATAAGATGATGGGCATAGAAGAGGCTTCTTATGGCATTTGCTAGCCATTTGGGCAAGAAACTGCTCTTACCTGGATTGCTTGATGTTATGCTGTAAGAACTGGACATGCAGGACTCATAGAGAAATGACTGATGAACTTGCCTAAAGGTAAGATGGTCCTTTGGGGTTCCTGCTTCATGAGAGAGACTGACAGACATTCTGCAGAACACAGAAGAAAGTGACTGACAAACTACCAATATAGACAGAACTGTCTTTGAAATTTCCTGCTTCATGGGAAAGTTTGCAGGATACTATGAGCCTGTAGGTTGACAATGAATGCTCCAATGATACAGGAGAACTTTGGGTGACTGTCCACGCAGCAAGATGTCTCTGTCATTTCCAGAGTTTTGGAAGTTGATTACAATGCACTTCCTGTGTACCTAGTTAATATTATATCCTTCTGGATTCTGATGGAGTTGAAGAATAAGATTGTTATAGTTACAGCTTTCCTTAGAAATGATAACAGATAAGATAGATATAAATATTCTAACTGTAATTCTTGCTTGGTAACTGTTTTGTTATATGTAATTTTACTATGTTAAAGTTAAAATCTTCCTTTTTATTTAAAGAGAAAAGGGGAAGAGATATGGGATTCCCCTCTGTATGCTATGAAGACCATTGGTTAATAAAGAAACTGTCTTAGGCCTGTGATAGGGTAGAGTAGAGTTAGGTGGGACAACTAAACTGAATGCTGGGAGAAAGGAGGCAGAGTCAAAGAGAAAGCCATGGAGTCGTTGCTAGAGATAGACATGCTGGAACCTTTCCAGTAAGCCTCATCCTTGTGTTGATACACAGGTTAGTGGAGGTGAGTTAATTTAAGATACAAGTTAGCCAGAAATACACTTAAGCTATTGGCCAAACAGTATTGCAAATAATATAATTTCTGTGTGATCGTTTCAGGGATGAGCAGCCAGGAACAAATAAGTGGCCTCCTACAACACATGCACCTATGAGTAATCCCTCGCCCATATTACTATCCACAATCCCTGTAAACTCACTGGTTCACTAAGGTAGACTTGGAGTTAGTTGTTTCTTTAGTCCATTATCAGTGCCCTATATGGGGTGGATAGATTTTTTTCAATTGCTCCCCAGGAAAAGTCACATGACAAGGAAGGAATTAGAAGCCAGAGTGAATGTCACCTCCCTCCTGTTAGTCCTAAGAAAAATGAATAATCTTTAGACTGAAAAAAAAATCAAGGTCAAGTACTAAACCGCACAGGGTCCCTTTTCTTCCTTTAAAAGGAAAGATCTGTCACTGAAGCCTGGAGTACAGGAGACAGTGGGGAGGCTCATCCGACCTCACCAGGGAGGTTCCAAAGCCACAATTAATTGGCTGCACCTGGGCTAATTTCCCCAGGTATAATTTGTCTAACCCTGAGAGATCAAGCTTTAAAACTGTGAGCGGTATCAAATACAGCAAGGAAAAGAAAGGCTGGCGGGAAAACACAGTCATCCCATTTCAAAAATCATCCGTGAAATAGCATTAAATGGTACAATACTGGTGCAGTGCTTAATTTTCCACAAAATGCTTTATATGTCCATACTTAAAAAAATTAAAGTGCTCCTTTAAAAATATTCCTAAACCTCAAAGTGCTGTGATTTTGAAAGGCTCTTCCTAAAGCCGTGATTTCTTTTTCTGACTTTGTTATTGAAAACAATCTCCCATTGAAAGTTGCAAACAAATGAAGCCCAGTAACATCATAAAAATTACGGAGCATGGCTGCAAAAGCGACCAGTGGAAGAGCATAAATCTCTGTAGACAATCATATCATATAGGCATCCAAAGATGCCCAAATCTGTATCACACCATTGGTAAATACAAGCAGGTAAGGAAAGCAGCTAATTTGAATTCAGAAAATGACACATTTTTTTAAGTGAGGGTTCCAGGGAAGAGCTGGTATTTGAGGTATATTTAGAAAAATAGATAGACTTGGGGATGTGGAAAGGGCATTTCATGCAAAGGGATCTACTTGAAGGAAAGTTCAAATGTCATGAAAGTGAAGGCATGTTTGGGAAATGGTAACTGGTCCTGATATTTAGGTTATAAGTTTGACCATCGTAACAAACAGTGATAGGACAACTACTAAATACTCTTGGTACAGTTTTCCCTGGCTCTGAGAGGACAGGTCTCAAGTGCAGAAACTGCCCGAGAGTTAGCAACTGGAGTGACAAAGTGACAGACACAGAATGCTGACCTCAGGTGTCTGAGTCCTAATCGTTACAAGAGAGTGAAGGTTGGCTGGAGATCGCCAGGTTTGTTCCCAATTGATTGGCAGTTGAGGGATGTTGATGTATTGATTTCAGGTCAGACACAGGACATGGCTTTGCAGGAACTCTTGTTGTAATAGGAGCGTTGGGGCTGCGTCCTCAGCACCCCGGCCGCCTGGCTAGCTTATGCCCGAAAATAATAACACACAAATTGTGTTCTTTTAAACACTGTTTGGCCCATTATATCTAGCCTCTTCTCGGCTAACTCTCGCACTTGGACTAGCCCATTTCCAATCATGTGTGTAGCACCCCAAGGTGCGCTTACCCAGAAGATTCTAGCCTACGTCCATCCTGGGTCGGAGCTTCATCGCGTGTGCCCGGGAGCAGGGAGCATGGCATCTGTGAGCTCACTTCCTCTTCCTCCCAGCATGTTGTTCTGTTTACTCCACCCACCTATGTTTTAACCTATGAGGGCCAAGCAGTTTATTTATTACTTAACCAATGACCTTCCTCCATCAAACTCTAAAGAGACATGTTTTGGTAGTTGAATGTCGAATGGGTCAGATAGGGCATAAGTCCTAGGCAGTCAAGGAGACTGTTTACGAGGGGAGGGACGTGTGCAGAGGAATGAGGTGTGAGGAAGAAAGAGAGAGCCATTAAAGAGGAACCTGGGACATGCATAAGGCTGCTAGCAGCTGTGGTGGTCTGTGATCTAGGGAGGCTGTGGGGAAGGCGCAGCCTGAAGATGAGGAGCTGGTGAATTTAGGAGATGAGGGAGGTAAGTGCTGGTGGATAATCAAAGTGGCGACACCCTGGAGGTGTCTAGAAACTGGAGTTCCTACTCATTCAAGAAGAAACAGACAGGATGACCCAGAGAATCCTAGAGGGATACCAGGGAGGACTGGGATTGGGGGAAACACCCACATGTTCTGATGGATCTCCATCCTCCGCCCACTCTCAAATTCCAGCACACAACAGGCTCACTTCACTAACAGACCATTTAACTGACTGGTTCATGACTTGTGTGAGTTTAGAACAAGGAATGCTGACGAGATTCCCTGGAAGAGCTGTGTCTAGGTGCCGGCTACCCATCCCTCTTCTCTCTGTAAAGGAACCATTCTGTCTTCTTTCTATGGCTCATTCCTGTGGTATGTGTGGGCATGTATACAACCGGTCAAACCACCCACGTCTTCTAGCTACAGATTTTCGTGAATAAGCTCTTATTTCATGCTTTCTGGGGTTCCTGTTTCTGAAAACACTCTTCATGTGTAGGTGGCACCACTTTGCAAATAGAGCTTGTCTCTTTTGACTAGGAAAAGTAACGTTTTAGTCAGGCTTGCCCATGGTCTTGGAAGAGAATGTTATACATTTTTGCATCTGCCACAGTGGGGATTCCCATAGGCTCTGCCATTGTGAGACTCATGATTAGACTTTTAAGAAATCTAAATAATGCAAAATTTATTTATGAGAAACCATAATAATCATATGTGTCTTTGGGGATAATGTCTCACAACATAGCCCAGGATGGCCTTAAATTCTTGATCCCTGCCTCGACCTCTTGAGTGCTGAATTTACAGTTGTGTGCCACGATATGCAGAAATAATGCATATCTTACAGAGGAACGTAAAATCTGTGCTTAATAAACAGCATCTCACTTACCCATTCATTCTGCAAATGCTTTGTATGGTCTATTTTAGCAAGAGTGCAGTCTTGAGTAATGGAGATAATGTATTCAAGACAGTCAACATTCTCTTCTGCAGAGACACTGGACTTCCAAAATTTAACCAATTTCTTTAGAGGAAATGATTAATAAAAAGGGAAATAGGAAAGAGGAGCATGGCTCAATGGATAGGCACTTTGGGTTATCGTTGGGTTATTGGGTTAAAGGATTAGATTTCCCTGACACACACACACACACACACACACACACACACACACACACACACACTACACTGTCACACAAAGTGGTTGGAGAATAGAATATTTGAAATGTGTTCCTCAAAATAAGTTATGCTATCCTGATATTATTGAAATGCTATGCATTCTGGAATGTAGTTTGTTTTAAAATGAGCTGATTTCAGGTGGGGGAATCTTACCTGTGTGGGGAGCCATCCGCTCATTCAACTTCTCCCACCTCATCGTTGAGTCTATAAAGTGATGATTTCTTAATATGGCAACTCATTCTTTCCCTGTAATTTTAGAATTTGCAATCCTTTGTATTAAAAATTAATTCTCCAGATGTCCTTGCTTTTAATTAAATCTCTAAACATTTTTGGAGGCATTGGTTTGTTCTGACCTCCTGATCTCTACACTACCAACGAATTCCTCCAATTTGTATGAATGCACCTAAAAAAAAAATAAACCAAAGTCAATTTTTTATTTTGTAGGCATTTTTGCTAAAAGCATGGGTCACAATAATATACCAACATTATTGTATTTGTGTAAGCTATTTTTAGGAATAAATTAAAAATAATTAGGATATTAGTAATTCTAAGTCAGGATGAAATCATAAGACCTTGGTAACATGCAGTTGCTCCCAGGAAGAAGGGAAAGGTGTCTTCCTCCAAGTGGACACAGGGTAATGTCTGATGCTTCCCGAGCAGACAGTACAGATGTCTGAGTCCATTGCTGCTAATAACTTGCTCTGGGACCAGGAAAAGAAATCATTTCACTTCCTACTGGCTGGGCTTTCACAGCTGGAATAGAAAGGGTAATGAGCCTTTTGTTTGGATGAGGCAGGAAAGAAAATTCTAGTGCCTTTCACTGTTTTGCAGCATTCCAAACATAAAGCATGATGTGAGCCTCAGTGTTCTTTGTATGTAGTTCAAACTTCATGTACATGTTGCAAGCTTGATAGAAGGAAAACAAAATGCTCAAATAAAGCTTGTGAGAAGCAAACAAGCATGAATGTTAGGGGACCAGGGACAGAGTAAAACACTGGCTGAGGGAAGAACCAAGTTTAAGTGCCCCAGAAGAAGCAGAAAGAGAACTCAGAGTGGTCTTCATTCTATTATTTTGGTTATGAAGTAACTTTAATTAAATTTGTGTTTTAATTAGATAGTCGTAAGATGTTAAATGTCACCGAAACATCTTAATCAAGTTAATGAGGTGAGAAAATAGGGCACAGAATTCTAGCTAGGTCAAACTTGTAAGGTCTATTATCAAAACAGAGAAAATGTAATGGTTTCCTTCCCATAACCCAGAGAATCAAGCCATTAAAATCAGGTGCCATTGAGCGCAGGTAGAAAATGAGAATCATTCAGATATGCGAAACATAATTAAAGGAACATTTTCCAAGGGAAAATTAATTAAACTGAATAAACATATGGGTTATCTCATAACTTAAATGTAAAATTACCACTTTGCATCATGTGGACTCCAAGAGAATAGTAATTCTTATTTTTAATGTGTTTTTATAATATTGTGGAGATCACTATATCTGGTATGGAGTCACTGATCCCTAGAAAGTCAATGACAGAAAGAGAGTAAGAAAATACTTGCAGCTACATCAAAACTGGGTGATCTTATCAACTGCACTCTTAGGGCAATGCTGTTTATGCTCTACGTAAAAGAGATAAAAGGTCTGAAATGATATATTTCATTATCAAGGGTTTTCTTAGCTAGTCATTCCCAGTACTTATGAAGAGGAGGTAGGAGGATCAAGAATTTAACATTGTCCTTGGCTACCTAATAAGTTTCAAACTGGTACAAGCCACATTGAAATCCTGTCTCTAATTGAAAATACAACAAGAAAGATTTCCCTAAATATCAGAATTCAAGTTCCATTCAACTTAAAATGCCTCCAAACCTTAATTTTCATCTTCTACCCCAGTGGGCACGAAAGGAGGGTATCTAATTTCTGTGCTATTTCCCAATCACAATAGGGCTATTTGTTAATCCCTAAATGACTGCCTCTGATTTTCCATTTGGATAGCCAGTTTCCCATTTTTAGCTGTTGGAAAAAATTAAGACTCCTTATGGGTACTTGATTTTCCTCTATTGTGCTTTTTCTGGGCTCCGCAGCTTGCTTTTTAAAAACTTTGCTACTGATCCAAGAAACCTATTTCACCTGTGGGAAGAAATGGTGAAATGTACTGCACTTTGAATAATTTACAGTATCTTTTAAGGGAAAAAAAGAAGTGAATATTTTATATTCAGCAGCAAATGAAATGTGTACAGTATTTATAAAAACAGCATAAATACTTGATAGGCTTCTGGGCCATTACTTTGGATCCCCTTTTACAGGATGCATTAGGTACTTATGGCCATTGCGCCTCCTTTGTGCTGGCTCCTATTCATCAGAGCAGTTGGTAAGCACAGTGGTTTTACATCACACTAGTCCCTCTGGGTCAGGATTTTTTTTTTTTCAAAAGAACCTTCCTCTCCTCTCAGCCCTGCCACCTCCCCTCTGCCTCCCCACCCCCACTCCTCCTCCATTTCAATTCAGAAAAGAGCAGGATTCCTATGGATATCAACAAAACATGGCATATCAAGTTGCAGTAAGACTAAGCACCTCCCCTAGTATTAAGGCTGGATAAGGTTACCCAGTATGAAGAGTAGGATCCCCCAAACAGCAGAATAGTTAGAGACAGCCTCTGTTCCCACGGTTAGGAGTCCTACAAGAAGACCAAGCTATACAACTGTAACATATATAAAGAGGGCCTAGATCAGTCCCATGCAGGCTCCCTGGTTGTCTGCTCTGGGAGCCCCTATGAGCCCAGGTTAGTTGATTCTGTGGGTTTTCTTGTGATGTCCTTGACCTCTCTGGCTCATACAGTCCTTCTTCCTTTCCAGTAGGAGTCCACAAGCTTGGCCTAATGTTTGGCTGTGGGGCTGCATCTTTTTGCACCAGTTGCTGGAGGAAGCCTATCCAAAGACTATTGGGCTAGCCACCGGTATATGAGTATAGGTTTCATTACATGGGCATGTTTTCTTTGGTTGTGTTTGGTTCTATCCTAGGTGTCTGGGTCATTCAGCCTCTGGGTCCTAGAGCTACAGGCAGTGTCAGGGGTGGTCTCACTCTCGGTGGCATGGGTCTTAGGCTGGACCAATCATTGGTTGGCCCCTCCCACAATCACCCTTACCCCAGAGGGACATGCTCTCTAATGTGTAAAAATGTAAGCTTATTCCAGGGGTGCTCAAACACGTTTTCCAATCTCTCTCTCTCTCTCTCTCTCTCTCTCTCTCTCTCTCTCTCTCTCTCTCTCTCTCTCGTCCCCGTGTGTGTTTGTGTGCATTTGTTCACATTTGTAGAGTCTGGAAGACAACCAACCTGAAGTCATTTTTCAGTAGCTGTCCAACTATCTTTTTTCTTCTTTTCTGAGAGAGGGTCTCTCACCAGCCTAGAATTCTTTGATTAGGCTTGGCAGTATATCCCAGGGTTCTGCTTGTTTCCACGCTCTGAGGCAGTGTTCTAAAAGTTTTGAGTTGGGGTTCTAAGGGTGAACTTGCTCTTGTACAGGCAAGCACTTCACTGACCCTTCCAGTCTTCCACTATTTAGAACTATTGGATCAGATTAGAGCAAGCATTCAGGAACAGGAAAGATAGATGTTGCTCATTCAATCTTTAATTTTTATTTTTGGATGTAAGCACCTTTATACTTCAAAAGGAATACCAGCTTTAACTCAAAAGGATATAGGGCCAAGTTTAGTGATTCCATTTGCTAAGTATATGCTGGATGTATATACTAACACATGTGTGTGTCTGGGTGGTTCTTGATATTTGAGGGCCCGGGAGGATGAAGGGAGTCTCTGGAAGGGTTGTTATCCCTGCTTTGCCAATGAGAAAATTCAGAGAGGGTAAGTAAGGCTGAGCACCACACACCCAACCTGCTTGAATAGAAGCCTCATGCGTTTTCACTTAAACAAGGGGCTTGTGTGTTGGAGTAGGTATAGGCTATGGCACAGACCGTGGGGGAGGCTATTCAAATCCCAGCGCTTCATTTTTGCATCCCATTTTTTCTTGAGGAAATATGTCCAACTGAAAGCTTAATGAAAATAAGTACTGAGAAAATGACCTGATAGGATTTTTTATTCTGTGCCCCAAATGCTTAGTTTCTGTTTTTTTCATTATAGTTTATTCTGTACCACTCACTGATGGAAGCTTCTTCCGGTCTTCCCTCTTTCATCATAACTATTGCTCATTTTCAAGTGTTATCTGAGTACTTTTTTCTCAATCTGAAAAGACAAGGCCGTGATATGGAGGGATGTCTGGAAGAAAGATGTCCTCAGTGAGAACGAAGAGTGGAATCCCTTGTGTCAAGAGAGCTACAAACTCTCATCTGAATCTAAAATCAACTCAATGTTTGTTTTGTCATGTAAGTGAACCGTGAGGACCGTCACTCTGGTTCTTTGCCACCGACTGACTATACAGTCAGATGTTTCTCAGCCTTTTCCTCTCTGCATTAGTTCTTACCTGGTAGATAAACACAGGGAAAAAAACAACTGATGATCTTTCAGTGATTCTGACTTTTAGGGTGGGAATAAAGGTTTTGAATATTTTAAATGGTCGCACTTAGTCTTAAAGTTTTAATGAAATTAAGAAACTTATTTTTAAAATGCTGAGTTGTCTCACTGTCCACAAAGGACCTATGTGGACCACTTCATCCCACAAGCATACTGAGATGTTAACTCCTGATCTGAAAGGCATTATTGCGGAAGGGAGCTAAGCGTGAGGCCTCCCTTCAAGGTTAGGCTGTATTTATTTTACTATTGCATTAGAATCTTCTATCAAATTCATCTTCAGCTACCAAAGATTTGTTTCCAGTTCAGGATATTCTTTGCTAACTTGGTCATAATTTCACTTCAATCATGGCAAGAAATATTTTCTCACATTGAACCATCCTTGCATCGTGCAAATAAATACCAACAGTGCTGACTTGGGAATCTCGGGGATTTATGGAAGCGTTAGGAAGTGAGTACTGTTCTTATTAGTTCCATTTTTTAAAAGATTTATTTATTTATTATGTATACAGTTTTCTGTCTGTCTGTATGTCTGCAGGCCAGAAGGGGGCACCAGATTCACTACAGATGGCTGTGAGCCGGGAATTGAACTCAGGACCTCTGGAAGAGCATTCAGTGCTCCCAGCCTCTGAGCCATCTCTCCAGCCCTAATAGTTCCATTTTTACACACAGATCCTGAGAACTTCCACAGCAGGTAAATGCAATGGCTCCATTAGGAACCCAGGGAATCTATCTTGTGGCTTCTTTCCCAGTGTCAGGGTTTTGCCCCCTCTTCTGGCAGTTTTATTCTGGGTACTTTGTATGTGAATTGTCTTCCATCTCAGTCCCTCGGATTTCTGAGCTAGTGTGACGTGAAGGATGAGGAACCTCCTGATCTTCACATCACCAGTCCTGAGACTTCACTGACTTGGGGTAGGTGTGGGTGAAGATGAGGCAGTCAGAGACAGGTAAGCCCTCTGTATAGTAGGGTACTATGATTAAAAGAAGCATGGCCTGGGAGATTTTTGAGAATCCTTTAGAAACATTAAGAAAGTGGAAGGCGCAAATCAGCTTGTTCTCTGCTCGAAGCAAACAGGCGTGAATGCTGGAGGACCCCCGAGGTAAGGTTTCAAGAGGAGAGCCTCGCCTCCAGCTACAGTGAACTCTGATCCAGGGTTGAAAATCCTGGGGTAAAGAGCTATACAGAGGATGGCAACGGTAGACAGCATGGAAAGTAGCCATGCAAATATCAAGATTATGATAGGAAGGAGTGGGACTTTGGAGGCTGTCTTGGGGATGTTTGAGAGGCTTATTCAAGAATCTTGAGCGCTCAGGGGTCCCTATCGTCACCTCTAACCTGTGGGCCATGGACTATGGGGGGCCAAGAACAGCTGTGAATACAGATCAATACAAAATCTTAACCTTGCTTAAAACAATGGGTGGGGGGAAAGTGGCATGTCCTTGATTATGATTGTAGATGGCAGCATCAGGTGGCAGTGTTAACAAACTAGACACATCTGTCCCCTTGAAAAGCCTGAACACATCTGCATCCTTGTGGGTTGGCAGGTACCGCTCCCCCCACTGCTAAAAGAGAGCAGCTTCCCCTTGCCTCACCCACAGCAAAGTCCTCAAAGGTGGAAATTAATATTATGATATCCTCTTGTAGATCTGCCCTCACCTTCCTCATTGCCTTCAATCTATTACTAGGGTCCACAGCACGCCTTCAGCAAGACAATGCTGTCTGCACTGTCGGAGGAAAGTACTGACAACCAACAGGGGTGCAGCGGTAGTGGTGCAACATGCCAGCAGTGGTGCAGCCCCCAGCAGTGGTGCAGTGCTCCAGCAGTGGTGCAGCCCCCAGCAGTAGTGAAGCCCCTAGCAGAGGTGCAGCCCCAGAAGTGGTGCAGAACTCCAGCAATGGTGCAGCTCTCCAGCAGTGGTGCAGCCCCCAGCAGTGGTGCAGCCCCAGCAGTGGTGCAGCACTCCAGCAGTGGTGCAGTTCCCAGCAGTGGTGCAATGCTCCAGCAGTGCACATCTGGGTTTGGATCTCAAAAGTTCTGGGGCAGATGAGACAGAATAGAAGACTGAAGAAGGGAGAATTTATTTATAAAAGAGAACACTCTTCTGTGAACCAAAGTTTGATCTAGGCATATGACACGCTGCAGGACGCCTGTCACTCATTCTTCGACAACCTGAAAATGCAGTATGCAGCAAGAGCCAATGGCGAGATGCCAGGCTTCCCTCTGGCAGACAATCCTCAGGCACATGCTACTAGGCTCATCAGAGAAGTCCCAGCATGGATCATTCACTGAGTCTCTAACTTGATGATATATTTTTATACTGGCTTGCTGTCTTCTGCTTTCCTTCCTTCAGGTCTTTTATTAAAAATCCCTTCTCCTGGAGATATACTTTAAGCTACTGCACAAAAGCACTTGTCTCAGCTCTGCTTTCAGATGTGGGAGAAAGAACCAGGGCTGGTGAAGACAGCTCATTGTTTAGGAAAACAGCAACAACAACAACAAAACACTCCACGGCCTAATCTAATGTCCTCATCTTTTAGAATCAGTTTGGGGTGCTGTGTTTCACAGTCCCTATGCTTTCTTCTGCCACATTTTATGACTCTGAGTTGAATACCTGACCTGTTGATTTTCAATGCTGAATTTCAATACATACACTCAAACACTGCATCTCCCTGTTTTCCCTATAGATATATAACTTAATATGTTCTATTCATAACTATTTTCTTTAAACATTTTCTAAACGTAATTAAGGTGATTTCTCTTACCTATAAATTATTAGAAAATGCATTTAAGAATAAGGATAGTTTAATTAATATTTTAAAACTTAGTTTATACATTTTCTGATTTGTGATCCATCTGTCATCTATCTATCTATCTATCTATCTATCTATCTATCTATCTATCTATCTATCTATCTATCATCTATCTACCTATCCATATTTGTGATTTGTTGAGGCTTGCTTTAGAGGCTGAAACATGGCTAGTTTTTAAGAATATTATAGGACAGTTTGAGAAGAATGTGTTCTTCCAAATTGTGCTGTGAAAACCATGGTCTTTTTTCTATATCTTTTTTGTCTTCTTGAGACAGAAGGTTGACTCTGTGAAACCTGTTTTGTGTGCAGTTTGCATTTGTGTTGTCTGCTATTCCATATGAATTCAGCATCATTATCTCTAGGGATTGGTACCTTTCGTTATGGAGAGACCATAACGAAAATTTTCCGCTGTGCTCGTCATCCCTGTGCCTGTTTTTGCTTTCTTTTAGGTAGCAATTCCTTTGTATACCATGTTACAGACAACGTTTTACCTTACATGTGATTTTATTTATATTGATCTGGTCTGTGAATGTCTTAGTTTTAACTGGTAATCTTAGTTTATTTACATTCACAAAATAACTGATGCATTTGGATTTATTTATACCATCTTGCTTTTGTTTGTTTATTACTTTTAAAAACTCCTTTCTCTGTCTTTTCTGTCTTCTATTGAGTGAACTGATTTTCTTTAATTGCATCTTTTCCTCTGTGGTCTTCATAGCCATTAGAAATATTGTTGTCAGCTGTCTTAACATTTTAAATGTTTATATTTAACGCAAAAGTAACTGCTTTCTTTAGTCACGTGGTGAATGCTTTGCCGGACTCCACAAAATCTGCTTCCATGCTGCTACCTTCTGTTGTACCCGGTCCTGTTATATGGTTTCCTCCACAGCGGCCATCCTTGTATTTTATTCAGTCAATGATGCTTACCAGTGTCCTTGTTCACCTGATTTTTTCATCTCTTCTCCTGGGCCCCGTCTCATTCCTCTTGCCATGCTCCTGTCATAGTTTGTCTTTCTGTCCAGTCATCTCAGTGGCATTGCTGCCATCACCAGCTCTTCAGTTATTATCACTATCTCTGTTCTCTCTTTTCTTTTGTTTTTCTACCAGTATTCCTGTTACATAAACATTGGATTGTGGTAGATTAAAGACAGCTGTAAGCTTAGGTATGTGTATGACTGGTGAGTAACCCAGCCAGAGATAGGAAGTTATAAAATTAAGTAAACAAGGCGTTGGCCTTGTGGAGTGGATATCTTCATGGGCTCCTTGGAATATCTTTGTTGGGAGCCATGAGTCTCTGAGTAAGAAGTTTGGCTACCCTGTGCTGCTTATGGCAACATTCTGGTTGTCAGTACTTGGTGAGCCTGGCTTTTTAGCCAACTGTACAATGAAACTTTACTGGACCCTGCTGAGGATGAATGACGTGGTGTGAAATAGTGTTATCTATCTGAGTGGTGCCTGGACTCCTGGCCCTCAGCATATTTAGATATAATAAAATAGTTACTGCTCTGAGTCACTGGATGTTTAGTGCACTGTTATGAAGCTATAGATGACAAAGGCGTAGAGGTTCTTGTTCATTTTTTTCCAGGGTTGTAGGCTTCTTGTTTATTTTTTTCCAGCTCTTGCTGAGCTGGGTAAGCTACCAGGCCAATGGGGTCTAGAGATCTGCCGAGCTCTACCTTCCCAGAGCTAAAATCACAACTGAGCTTCCTTCCCTACACTCAAGCTCTCAGTGGAGACCCTGGGGACCATAATTAGCTTCTCATGCTTACACGACAGCCACGTTAGCCACTGAGCTGGCCTCCCAGCCCCTGAGAGTACTTAAATGGAGTTCGTCTTTGTATTAAATTTATTCACAAATTTATTTAATATTTTAAAAGATTTTATTTATTTTATAGCATGAGTGTTATGTCTGCATATATGTATGTATACTGTGTGAGTGCCTGGTACCCACAGAAGCCAGAAGGTAGCTGCAGATCCCTTGGAACTGGAGTTACAGAGGGTTGTGAGCATCATGGGTACTGGGAACTGAGCCTGGGTCCTCTCCAAGATCTCTTATCTGCTGAGCCATCTCTTTAGTACTTGTTTAAGAAGAGTGTTTGTTATGCAGCTCAGTCTTGACTGTTACTCATTCTATAGTCCAGATACTACTTTAATTCATGATTCTCCTGACTCAGCTGCTCCTAATGCTGGCATTATAATGGCATGCATTATACATCAGTTCTTTGTTGTTGTATTTTGTAAAACATTCCTACACGTACAAGATCCAAGCATAACCTAAACAGGTGTTCTGGCTCTTGGCTGAGCAGTCAGAGGCTTTTCTTCTCTTCCCTTCCATTTGGTAGTTGTTTAGATATTATCTCTTTTAATATTTTCTTAGTAAAATAATGGGCCCATGTATGTTATGCAAGCACTCTACAAACTGAGTTACATCCCCAGCCTCTGTGTAAGCTGTTTTTAAAGGAATCACAATGTTTTCATAGTTGAACTCTATTATTTATTCATTATTCTACATAACACTGTGACCTTGCCATATAAGTTCAGATAAAGAGAATTGAAAACATCACAGATTCCCATATTTTTGGTCTCTAAAAGGTTTCTAATGTTTAATTTTTTTATGCTTAATTTTAAAGAATTACCCATTTATACATTTATATTTGTATCTGTCTCTGGTGAATATACTTTCCCCTAACTGATGCATTTTTCTTGTATCTTTCTAAGTGGTTC
>NC_022018.1:1946626-1951460 GCF_000317375.1 Microtus ochrogaster | reverse complement strand
TTCCTCTTCTATTTCTGTGACAATTCTGAGTTTTACAATGATGGTTTTGTTGCTGTTGTCAGTTTAGTTGTTATCATTTTCTACTGCTTTATAAACCCCCCTCCATTCATATTCCTTCTCTGGAGTCTCCTAAATAGTAGTTACATCCTATTAGTTCCCCAGGGATCATGAATTGGTTGTAGTGTAGGTTTTCTCCTGAACTCTCTTGGAGTAAATCTTTTTCCTAGCACACCTCATTAATTTACTTTCTCTAGTTAGATCCGTTTCCTTTTATCATACACTTTGTAGAACTTTTGAAAGGTGTTTTTCCCTGTGCATTCATCCTTGCTAGAAGCCACATCTGTTTCTTTCTGCCACTTTGCAGTTCTTCCCTGTCACAGCTACACTTACTGAAAGTTGGTTTTGCTCAAAGTCTCACTATTGGACATTTGGGGCTGCATTACTATCTGCTTAGAGTTTAGACGGCATAGAATGAATAAATGGGGAAGAAAAAAGGTAAGTTTCTGTACATAATATGCATACCCAGCCTTTGATCTTCAATCTATTGCATTAACTGGGCACTCCCTGGCCCTGCAGACTCTGGAATAAACCAGCATCCCCTGCCAGAAGTCAGTTTCATATAAAAGCCAATGATTCAAAGGTCTACCTTGTTTGGACAGCTAGGATAGTTTATAATTTTCTACAGTAAATGTTGAGATATCTAGTTATATGTTAGCATATAACTTGAGCATAGACATGTGTCATATTTTCTCTGGTGGCAGTCATGTTGACATGCATCTACACTGTCACTGGCAACAGTATGGGTTTTTGTTGTTGTTGCTGAAACTTCTGCTCAGGTAAACCCAGGAGACTTTGATTTGTTGCAGAAAGGAGTATCAGGATAAGCCAGAGCAAAACATAGCTGTAGTTTATTAGGAGTTCTTGGTATAGGAGACTTTAAACAAGGGTGAAGATAAGGTTCTCAGAGATGGTAATGGCCCCTCATGAGCATGAGTTTGTAAAGGAGATTATGCCTTGTTTGCTTGGGTGTTTTTTTTTTTTTTACAGTGGTTGTATATGATCCTGTGACTGTCCAACTTTCACTGCTCAGATAGCCTAATTTACATCAAAGTTTAAAGGTTAAAGATCTTCCCATTGCCAGGGAAAAGTTCTAAGGTGGATTTACAAAAAACATGGCCCAGAATTAGAATGGGAAGGAGTGCAGAAATCAAGGTCACAGACACCTGTGGTGCTACCTGGGCAGTCTCTCCATTGTCTTCCACACCTCGGAGATGTCTTTAGGATACACACTACCTCTGTGGACAATTTTGGCTTTCTCAACAGTGTTTGACATTTCCTGACTGTTAGAAAATCTCATCTTTAGGAAAGAATTTTTCTCCCTTCCTGCTTTTCCTTAGTTTTCTGCCTTTGTATTTTTATCTTGCCTTAATACCTTTAATCCTGGGTGGAAACATAACTGTTGGGAAAATCATTAATAGGTAACCATGTAAATGTTGTAAAATCATTATCTAGGCAGAGACGTTCTGAAAAATGATAAAGAAGAGACCATTGCCCTTTCCCATAAACACCCTTCCAGTGATCCTGATACAGCACCTGGACAGGAACCATGCTTCAGGAAATGCTGTCTGTCCTAGAGACTTTAGAAGTAGTCTGGGTAAGTCTGGGGAGAATATATGTCGGATGGTCTCTCATGCTGATCTCATGCCAAGCCTCACCCCCTTGAGAGTGTGCTCTTTTGTACTTTACAATGAATTCCTGATCTGCTTCACTTTGGTTTGTGTGGCTCCTCTGAATTCTTTCAAGGGAGTTCACAAGGGCTGGGGAGTCAAGGGGACCCAGAGTGAGATCGTAACGACATGTGGACTTTGCTCAGGCACCACAATATTCTTTTGTAGCTTTTCTCTCTGATATGCATATTATTTGAAGGTCACGGTCATTCTGCCAGAGTCCTCTAATCACTGAAAACAGAAGCACTGTTCACGGTCCCTCTTCCGCCCTGTAACTCTGAAGACAGGACAGTAGTACAGTGTGAGATCTGGGAGATCCTCCATAAAAGCTGAAGAATTAACATAGGAGAAAACATCTGTGTCAAACAGGAAGGCTACAGACCCCCAGTGAGGCTGGCTAGAATGGACTGGAGACAGTCTCCTAGGTGCAGAGACACACTGAATTGTCTAAGGCTGACCTGCACTTCACTATCACCCAAAAGCTTACACCCCTGGGGTGGAGATCAAAGATGTTAATGAGACATGTGATGTATGAAATTGTGTGTTGTATACATGTAGCACAGTGTTTGTGAGAAAGTTTTGCTAATGCACATGACCCCCAAAGCCTGGAATGTGTGACATTAAAGCTCCCATTTTTGAATAGAGCTCCAGTTTGAACTTCTACACATTCTCCCCGCTCTGGCCTGCTTTTCCCTTGGAACCCATGTCCTTCTCTGATAAACTGGCCTGGCTCTACTTCTGATATTGTCCACTTGTCTCTGTCCATCCGGCTCCTTGTTCTGAAGCACATTGGAGGTGCCCACTGAACCCTTATACCTGGCAATGTCAGCCCTGACCCTTTACGGTGATTGCTGAGTGGGTGTGGGTATGGGTGTGAATGTAAGTGTGGTCTACCCTTGGCCTTTGG
The DNA here is from genome assembly GCF_000317375.1 of Microtus ochrogaster. NCBI lineage: Eukaryota > Metazoa > Chordata > Mammalia > Rodentia > Cricetidae > Microtus > Microtus ochrogaster. Next base: position 1,948,826 of record NC_022018.1, on the reverse strand, counting down.
CCTTTCACATTGAGTATTACAGGGCTTTAGTAATTTTTTTCTAAATCATTCCCAGAGAACTAAAGATACAAGGATAATACATCTTGAACTTAGCATTCCTGTCCAATTGGTTCAACTTACATAGGTCCTCTTAAGAGTTTACTGCATGGGGTTGTGACCTTTGTGTAGCTCTGACCTTATCTGAAACCCTGGTACGAGAAGAAATATTCTAAAGAGGGGCACCTGTGCCCCCTCCCTTTAGCCTTAAGACTGCTTCACAAAATGAGTGTGCTTAACAGGAATGCGGGAGTCTGTATCTGGAAGTTGACCCTCAAAATAGAGAAAATGGTTTTATATATCATTTATCAAAGGAATGAACTTAGAAGCAAAGATCTCTACCAGGCTTGTAGTGGAGAATTTTATTTTTCCTTTATTAAAAATGGAGAATCTTTAGACCCCCAAACTGCTTCTATAACCAAGAGAGAAGGCAACACAAGGTACAGGTTGCTTCTTCCCAGGAAAGGACTGATTAGCCTCCGAGCCAAATTTACATATATTCGTAGTATCCAGGCTTTCTACAAATTGCACACTGGCTGGAGGCTCACCACGGGAGGGATTAAATGCTTCTTCCTTTAAGTCAAACTGTAATGAATCTGTTTTACTTTACTGATTTCTTATGAAACACAGGGATACTGGGCAGTGGGGTCACAAACCTGAGAGCCTAGCATCAGTCTTATGATTTTCAGTGACTGGCTTCCATTTCTCTTTGGTCTTTTATCATCTCTGCAGCGAATTTCAGAGAGCAATGTTTTTTTAATTTTGAATATTTTATATTAAAAATATAATTTATAAAGTAAGTAATAATAATCTTTATTTTCTTGTGTAATTTTAGTTATTTTTAAAGTTAAAGCAGCTTTATTCATTGCATTTCTCCTATCTTTTATATTCAGTTAGCAGTGGACAAAAATCTGCAATAAGACATATTTGAAGAGATATCCCTTATATAAGGTCATTGATTTCCTGAAATTATTTCTTTTTTTATTTATAATCATAAGATTTACTGAAAATATGCAGCCTTGGTTATACTATTCTTATGAATTTCATCTCTAAGGAGTCGTTTTAGTATTATGAATGTGGTATTGTCCTGCAGTTCTCACAAATCTTCAATATTGCAAAAACCGATCAAGTAGTCTGGAGACATCAGAAACTTTCCTTTCTTGACAAAGAAAGGTAAAAATGTCGCCCAAATGAGGGAATAGATTCCCTGGTGCATCTGTTCTTTATGTCTTACAATATTTGTTCCTTTCCTTGTACTGATGCCTCCTATTCGTGGTTCCGTGGAGATCTCTGCATCTGTCTGTTGTCTAGCTGTAGAAGGATGTGTTTGTGTATCTATCATCTGTCTGTCTGTCTGTCTGTCTGTCTGTCTGTCTGTCTGTTTATCTGTCTGTATGTCTACCTGCTACTGAATACACACACACACACACACACACACACAAAACACACGCACACACAGAGTTTAGACTCAGTACTGGGCGTCCATCTTCATGAATCCTGAAATCTGTACTTAAGGAACTTGAATGCATCTCTAGTTCCCCTTAAGCTGTCTTTTTGTTGTTGCTCAATGCCATTTTTTACTATTATATAAAACCATATGCCCCAAATACTAACACCTTTAAGTTTCTGGAAGATTTAAAATTACTCAGACAATTTTTAATATATAAAAATGCTCCAATATTTCTTCAAAAGCCATCTTCTAGAAGTGAGAGCATTCAGGCGAAAAATGAACAAAGAACAGTAAAGACTATGTAAGAAGGAAATGCTGGCCATGTGGCAGAGTAGTGAGACAGAGAAGGGGATTCAGAATTAACAGCCTGGAGATGGGGAGATACCTCAGTGGGTAGCACTGATTGCTGTGAGAGCCCAAGGACCTGACTTCAGATCCCTAGCATTCATATGAACACCAGTGTGTGGCCACACCTGCACCTGCAACCCCAGTACTGTGGGGGACCAAAACAGGAGGATCACTGGGGTTTGCCTGTGGGCTGATGGAGGAGGGTCATCTTTCTATCTGTTGATTTCATTGGTTAAGCAATAAAGAAACTTCTTGGCCCTCATAGGTTAAAACATAGGTAGGTGGAGTAAACAGAACAGAATGCTGGGAGAAAGAAGCTGAATTAAGGAGTCGCCATGATTCTCCCACTCCAGGCAGACGCAGGTT
>NC_022018.1:1938578-1943291 GCF_000317375.1 Microtus ochrogaster | reverse complement strand
CATCTGGAATTAACTAAAACCCCAAATGGAAGGCATAGCTGTGAGGGTTCTCTTGCTTAATTTGAAGTAGGAAAATCCACTCCTAATTTAGATCTTTGAGGTAGGAAGATGTATCTTTAATTCAGACCTCGATTTGGGAAGACATACCTTTAATTCAGATCATTTGTACTGGGAAAACCCACCTCTAGTGTAAGCCACACCTTCTATCAGCCTATATAAGGACATGGAAGAAGGAAGCTTTTGCTGTTTGCCTGATTGCTCTTGCCTTGCTGGCAAGCCCTTTCCTTCACTGGCAGTAGAGCCTACTTCTTTGGGAGTCTAGCATAGACTGACGACCAGTTGAGATATCAGTCTTGTAGACTGATTTTTGGATTCTTGGATTTTCCATTTATAGCTGGCCATTGTTGAATTAGCTAGACCACTGCTATATCTATATCTATTTCTATCTATACCTGTATCTATATTTATAAGAAAAGACTGAAACCCATTACTGTATGTATGTATGTATACACACACATATGGAGAAAAGAGAGAGAGATTCTTCTATAAGTTCTGTTACTCTAGAGAACCCTGATTAATACAGTAGGTATCCAAATGCAGGAGAAAGCAGGTACTGTGCAAATGACCCATAAAAGAGCACAACTCTGTCACCCAGAACTTCCAGTCTTTCCTGTTCTCTGGTCCTCAAAATAATCTCGTTCTTAATGAACTGTCTTTGCTTCTTCCACTTTCTACATGTCCCTGGTCCACTTGCAATAAACGGGAAACTTCAGAAGGTGCTACCTGAACTTCACTGTCCACCCACAAGAGGCAGATTGGCTGAGTTCTCTCTGCTCTCACACTAGCTGGGCTGGATATGGTCTTAGCACATCCCAAAGCTTACCTGGCAGATATCTCTGGCCAAACCTATAAGCAAAAAGTTCATAGCTTTTTTTGGTGTCAGTTTTCAACCGACACATAATATTTAAAACTTTCTGTTTTCACCACTTTCTTGTCTCTTGAGGATGTGCAAGATAATTCATATCTTCCCAGCCAAGGTTTAAATGACAAACCCTATGGTAATGTTCCCCACTGTCAAGTTTTAAGGCTCAACTCTGAATTCCCATTGCAAATTCACACTTGGTTTCCCAATTAAAATGGGCTTTTGTCAGTCCCCTGACTGTAGCCATTGGCATGACACGAATTTGCAGCAAGGGTGTTGGGGGAACCCAGTGCAAGGATGATTCTTGCTGTTGCCTTGAGCCCAGCTGTGCTGAAATATTCAGCTTTAGAAAATCAGGTGGAATTGCAGCTTCCTGGCTGATATCCTAACACACTTTTCTTTTTCTGCAGATCATTGTTAGTGTGACTAGTCTGCACAGAAATACAGTTCAGGATATCTTCCAAAGCCAGGCAGCCCCTCCACTGTGCTTACAAGACAGAATAAACTTTTAACTCTGTAGAACTGTATCAACATTTCATTTTACACTGCTTGAACTTTATTCTTCAAAATTTGTATTTTGCTGTTATAATGTGTGTATGCATATACACAGGATGTGGTTTGCCTGAATGTAGACACGTGAGCCACACGCATGTATGAAGGTCAGGGAACATCCTTAGGAGATGGTTGTCTCCTTCCACTAAGGGGTTCAGGGATCAAACCCAGGTTGTTAGATTTGCATAGCGAGTGCCTTTATCCATGGAGCCATCTTGCCAGCTCCACCCCATCATTTTAGCATTGTCATAATGGAGCATGCCTTGACATCATATGCAGGGTAAGCAACTGAATCCCTAAAAATGTCAGTGTTGTGTAAAAGCCCTAGATTTTTCTTCCTTGATTAATATGTCTTTCTTTTAATGGCAGCGTTGAGCTGTAGAAGAAAATCGTATGTATTTTAATGATAGTGGTGAGCTGTGGAAGAAAATCGCATCATTAGTCACGTTTTTTCAGCTTTATGATGCCTTTTACACTGAGAAACCCTGTCTCAAAAAACAAACAAACAACAACATCAAAAATCACAAAACAAAAAAAAGAGCAACATTAGTTACACAGTGGTATTATTTATCAGCCATTTACTGACCAGCCTCTCTGTCTCTCTGTGCACACCTGATTAACATAGTATTTTAACATAGTATTTTACAGTAGATACAGATTAGCACAAGGGAACTAGGAAACATCTCTCTCTCTCTCTCTCTCTCTCTCTCTCTCTCTCTCTCTCTCTCTCTCTGTGTGTGTGTGTGTGTGTGTGTGTGTGTGTGTGTGTGTGTGTGTTTTCAGGTACAGAAGCCAGAGGTTGGTGTTGAATGTCTTCCTCTATCACCCTCTACCTTATTATTTGACAAGGGGCTTCCCCTGGGCCCTGAGCTAGCCAGTTCAGCTACACACTGGTCAGTGAAGTCTAGGGTCTATCTTTCTGCGTTAGGGTTGCAGATGTACCCCTACTTTTGTATGGATTTGGCCATCCAACTCAGGTGCTCAGTGAGCCATCTCTGCAGCCTCATGTTTCTTCTGAGAAAGTTCTGTCTTGAGAGAAGCACCCTTTGGATCCAACCACACTGGAGACTAGAGTGTCAACACACAGACTGCCTATCAACCTATAACAATGAAAAAAGAAATATTTTATACAAATTAATTCCAGCGATTTACTTGAAATAAGAAGGATTCATGAAATGGCAGCATTCTGAAACAGAAGAGGCCGGGGACCACTTGCGCAGCAGGGGCAGCAAGCTTTTGGGAGGCAAGCACAAAGGGTCTTAGTAGAGCAGGCACATCTGATTGGTTACATCTATAGTTGACTTATTTTCGTGGTGTGATGGGTTGGCTGCCTGATTGGTTGATGTATTTCCCCGTTATTGGCTTGAAAATATTAATATTAATATTAATAACTAATATTAATTATATTTTCAATTTGGGTTCTGGGTTAGGCAAGAATTCAAAATGCAGAGATTGTCCACATTGGCGGTAGGCAAATCCGTTTTTCTGGAAATTCATAGGGTGGTAAATATTTCAGATATTGAGAGCTATAGGTTCTCTGTCATCACTATTCAATTCTGCCTTTATAGTGCTACACAATCTCATGGCCATCGATAATACAAAGTACTGAACCCGAAGATGTCCAATAAAACAGCTTTTAGAAAGCAGGCAGGTGTGGATCTGGGCAAAGGTAGGCGGATTTCCTGGTAACTGGTGTCAGCTGTCACCCTGAATCTGCATTTCATCGACAGAAGGTGATTTCCCTCATGCTATGCCAAGGTCTATTCAAACACCACCACATCCCTGGTAGCTTCCAGGCACGTGGGAGGATCCAGTCTAGCTGCTCCGTTTGCAAACTTTTTGAAGCAGGTCCTTTCTACTCTCCTCTTCAGCTCTCTGGGTCCTAGCTGGGGGACCCCAGCAACATAGCGGAGTCTCAGTGTAATTGGGCAGGTCGCGTTGGGCTTCCGAAGAGCTAAGGGCGCACACGAGCGAAGGTGAGAGCGCCGAAAAGTTGGAGCCCAATCAGCGCAGAGTTGAGAGCTCGTGCCCCAACCTTCAGGTGACCCCGCGTGGTGGTGGTGGCGGCGGCGGAGGCAGGAGGCAGAAGCAGCAGCGGCTGCAGCGACCAGAGCCCGCAGCGCCTGGGAGCGCCTCCGGGAGGACAGGCAGCGAGCTCGGAGGATCGTCATCGGCTTAGCCGATCGCGAGCTTCAGCGGCCAGTGGCTGGCTTGGAAGAAGTGAACGAGCCGGGGCGCTGCTTCCTCGGCTCAGTGCTCGGCAACCCTGTTGCAGGCTGGGCTCGGGGCAGTCCCCGAGAGTACGGGCCCGCGCCACCGCCTTTGAACGCTGGGGGTGTGCGTGGCAGCGGCCGCGGTGGCGGCGGCGGCGGCCGCAGCGGCCGGAGCGGCGAGTCGATGCCGCCCGCGCTGCGCTTCGCCCAAGCAGCTTTGGCTGCGAGGGCGCCAGTGGCTCAAGATGAGACCAGGCTGCACGCTGCTCGCCTTGGTAGCCAGCCTGATGCTGTTGCTCCTGCTGCGTCCGCTCTGGCGCCCGCCGGACACGCCCGCCCGCTCCAGGTAATTCCCCGGCATCAGCTCTCCCCACCTGCAAGGTCCCGCGCACCCACGCCGCGCCGCGCTGGGCTCTGCTTCCCGGGGAGCCCCGGCTCAGATTTGTGTGACTGGCTGCTTGCTCGCAGACTTTTGGCCAAAAGGCTCCTTGAGGGTGGGGTAGGGCTCGGGGGCCTGAAAAAAGACAGTTAGCTGGATGTCATGATGTGAAGTGGAAAGGGACCCGTCCGGGTTGGGAGGGCTTCAGACAGCGTCTCTGTGGGCGAGGGAGCTGTGGAGCGGAACCTGCCGTCGAGGTTTCCCGCCAGGCTCTAGGACTCCCCCATTCTGCTCCCTGTTTTCTTGTCTTAAGGGTTTTTTTTTCCTTCCTAACTCCAAGATTGGGGATCCATCCCAGGAGTCGGGGTGCTCAAAGATGACATGGTTGTTTGGAATGTCCAACCTGCCAGTCAGTGGCTCCCAAGGCTGGTATAATAACTTAGTTTTCTCACTGGCTGTGCAGGCTGTTGGTGGAGAAAAGCAGAGAGATCACCCCAGGCACCTCGGTAACGCTGAGGACGCTCAGGAGCCCGGTCACCTCAGTACCTCACACCAGGAACAGGTATCAGGGCTCTTAGGGGTGGGTGAGCAAGGACTGGGCAAGGCTACACCAGTGGGATTCTCTTGAGTGGTCTGCCTGGGACCAC
>NC_022018.1:1920556-1938448 GCF_000317375.1 Microtus ochrogaster | reverse complement strand
AGATCCAAGCACGTCAATCTTTGAAAACCCATCCCTCCGTGTCAGGATTCTTTCAACCAAGACACTAAAAAACAGCCATACTTTAAAAGCTGGGTGCTGAATTCAGTTAGATAATGGTGTGTGGAAAACCCCAGAGAAATCACTTGCCTGTCTTCACTGAGGGGTTTAGTTGGTGTGCTGTTTTCTGTGCTTTAAAATGCATCTGTGTTGAGGTTCAGGCTTGGAGAAATGCAGTTTTCCTGTGTGTTGTGAGGGTATTTGCCCAGGGCAAATGAGGACTTAATTTTTTTCCTTATTGTACAAATATATTTTATGTACAGTAATTATTGGATCTTTAATTTTTGGCTTTAATATATGGCTATAGAAATAGTACAACTTAGTGCAGAAAGGCATAGGGGAAATATATAAAAGAAATGAATATTTCAGATATTTTCAGGTTGGAATTGGTTATTTTTTGCTCCTATGGTGTCTGCTTCCTACATGTAAAAAGTACGTGTGAGATTGTGCTTTGCAATTTGTGCCTCGTCCTTTGCCTTAAAGGATCATAGACCCAGACACAATTTTGCTGCCCCTGCCCCCCCACCCAATGCTGTTTGTTACTATTCACCAGATTAATATTCTGTAGTCGACTTAAAAACTTTCGTCTTTACTCACTTAAAGGCTTCCCTAGTTTCACGTTGTTTTGTTGGCTAGGAGACAGCCTATTCAATCCACCCTTGTATGTAAATCTTCATCTTCATTTCAGACTAATTTCCTGAGGACTGACAGAAAGGTAGATCACCGGGGCAAAGTGAACGTGCGTTTGTCGGTCCACATCAAGTTTCTTTCCTGTTGCTTCCTAGAAAGTCTGAATCAATTTCTGAGTCCACGAGCAGAACGTGCTGTGCCCTGCTCTGCTTTGCTATTACAGTGGTGATTTTGTATACCGTCCCCTTTTCTCTTTCTGTCTCTTTTCCTCTTCGTCCTCTTGTGTATTCTTGGCTCTTGGGTCCACCTTAATCTTCTGATTGCTTGAGTGGGCATGCCTTCCCTCAAGGCTCTGGGCCTGATCCTCAGAAAGATCTGGAAGTACCTGAAAGAAACTCTCTGGTGAGGAGGAATGATTACAGCCTGCCGTAGACACTTGACTTGAGTCCATAGTCTGTTAGGGGCATAGGAAATCCTGGAGTAATGAAACTTGAGAAAAACACTGCTATGGAGCTCTATTTTGGTCAACTTTATTCACATAGAAGGTGAAACTTTCCCTATGAACTAAGGTGGGGCAGGCCTTCAGTCTGCAAGTCATTCAGCTACTGCTTGTCCCGGGTCTTCCCTTTGAAAAGTTCAAAAGCATGTATGTGCTCCTGCAACTGTCCGGTCCCTGGTTTTTCCTGAGGCCACGGATGGATTTTTATTTCTTTGGCATCCTTCTCTTTTATTTGGCATACTTCTTGAACTAATATAGGTAATTCATATTTTTATTGAATGTGGTCCATTTTATTAAGATTCTTTCATTTAAGCCAGACTGCTGTGTTTGTAAAATGCCTCTTTGTCCTTTGATCTATTTTATATCTTTCTCATTCATGATTTTTATTATTCATGGAGCGGGGAAGCAACTTTCAATTCACTACTGCTTGGCTATATAGAGAAATTGCTATTTCTTCATTTCTCGGTGGCTGGTCGGTTCTTCCTTATTACTGATGTTAGCAATAATAAGACTAGCCAATATGCCATGAATGCTTCTTGTGCAGCAGACACTGACCTAAGCATTTTATATTCATTAACTCCTCTATGCCTTCAAAATGCTAAAAGAAATGGTGATCCTCACTTTATAGATTAAGAAATTGAAACATACAAATTAATTTCCTTATGTCATAGAGTGGTTGTGCAGTCAAACCCAGGCCACATGGAGAAAAAAAGCCCATCCTCAAACTCACTCCTGTGTGTGTTTTCTAGAGGTGCTGGGCTGGGCAAAGTGGTGTGTGTGTGTGTGTGTGTGTGTGTGTGTGTGTGTGTGTGTGTACACACGTATGCTTGCTCATGACAATTTAAGTATCTCGTGATGGTGTCTGTTCTCTCTTGAAATACACACTCAGCATGAAAGGACCAATATCGACACAGACACCCCAAGACTAAGTTCTTAGCACAAAGGAGATTTATTTACCCCACAGAGACAAAGGGCTGGGAACAAGAGACAAAGACAGGAGAGAGAAGAAGAGGGAGAAGGGGAAAGGAACAAGGGAGAAGGGGAAGGGCTATTTGTCCCTCTGGTACAAAGGGCTGCCTCTGGATAGAGAGGAGACAGCCATGGCCCTTAGGAAAATGATGGTTTATAAAGTTGAAAACAAAAACCCCATGCTAGGATGAGGTATTTAATTTTGATGGGATGGGTTAATAAGGGCATCCAAATGGGGGCTTTTGATTGCTGGACTTCAGTATTTTGATAACTGGACCTTGGTAGTCAGCCTCAGGAGAAGTAAGTAGCCACATAAGGGAGTCGACCTTTGTGACTAGCTGTAAAAATGTAACCTAATGGTTTTGAACAAGAGGAAAGAGGGGAAGGGCAAGGCCTTGCAGAGCCGTGTTTGCCATGCTCGGGCTTGCTAGACCCTGTCGCAGTGATTTTTATCATTGCTGGTCACTATAAGATGATATCTAGAGACAGGGCAGGGGCAATAGAGGCTGGAGTTCAGGAACGTGATATGCCTTAACTCCTCTACATCCAAAGTAATGTCCTTTTTCTGTTTGATGATTAATCACCCAGTCCCTTTTCTACTACTTGGTGTCCTTCTTGCTGTCAGTGACAGTTATATAATAACAGCTTGGGGCCCCTTCTTTCTCTTTTGGCATTCCCCTTGCTGGAGGCTCAGCAGCCGGAGAGCCTCCTGATGCTGTTTCTCCAGAATCTGTTGAAGATTTTCTTTTAGCTGTATCCTAGTCTGTCATTGGAACCTTGACTTCTGTCACTCAGTTCCAGTGAGCTAGCACCATAGCCAAAACTGGGGGAGGTGGCAACCCTCTTCTGTCATTGTTACCTTGAACTTACCTTGGTATTGTAACCGTAGTCCAACCCTCTCTCATTAGTCCAGATCCCATGCCCGCCCTTTTTTCCCCAATACAAATCCAGCCCTGATAAACCATAAGCTTTAATGGCAAGTTATGGGAAGCAGAGGGAGGGGCTGGGAAATGTCTTTCCAGTGAGGTCTTCGTGTCGAAAGAGGTGAATGAGGGCCACCTGGACAATTCTCTGGAAACTGCGGCAAGATCTGTTGTCTGGCTCCCTTCAGTAAAAACTCCTCAGGTTCTCCATGTCCCCACAGGATATTTCCAATTGATGAGGAGAAGGCTAGGCATTAAAGACAGAAGAGAAAATATACTAAAAAATTTCAAAATATAACAATGAATTCTTTCTTTCTCACATAAACTTTGTGAAGGCCTGTCCTTGGCTTTTGGGGTCATACAACGAGCTTCTAGACTTGTTTCTACTTGAACATCTTTATGCTCTATTTTCTTTATGTTTAAAATTGTTATCCCTCTTTTCCAGTTTCTTGAAGTGCAGGCTTGAGTTGTTATGTGCTTTTCCCTTTCCCCTTACAAACAAAATATTTAATACTATGAATTTTCCTTTGAATGCAGCTTTAGGCTTACTTTAAAAAATATTTTTACTTATAATTTTATGAATTAATTTCACAGTTTCATGCATATTCGGTTGAGCCACTGAGCTATATTCTTAGCCAAAGACTCATCTCTTGAGTTTTAATACATAGTATTTAGACTTTATATATAATAATTATCTATTATATATTGTGCATATTATAAATGCATATGTTCTAGGGACTCGAAGGGTGGCTCAGTGGTTAAGAGCATGTACTGCTTTTGCAGAGGACCCAGTTGGGTTCTCAGCACCCATTTTGGGTGTCCCACAGCCACCTCTAACTTCAGCTTCTGGGAGATCTGGTGCTTCTGTGAGCTCCAGCACTCTCAAGCACAGACCCATGTACAGATCCCTCTGCCCCACACCACATAATTAAAACTAGTCAAGCAAATCTTAAATAGATTCTCAGTTGAGGATAAGAGCATTCGCTTGCAATAACATTTAAAACATTTCTGTTATCTCCTAGTTCTTTGTAGTATTAATTTAAAATTTTTTAAGATGAGTTTTTTATTAAAAATTAATGTTTTCTTAAATCATATTAATTTCATCTTTATAAGAGAAATCTAGTAAACTTCTGCTGCAGTATCAATAAGTGATTTCCTAAATAGTCAGTTATTAGAAATGAGAAAGTGAATGGTTAACTCAGACCTCTGTGACAGCTGAACTGGGGTTCCCAGAATCCTTCACGGGAACTATCAGATGCTCAGTGTGGTTTGGTACCCATTTGTAGCAGCCTTCACTGGGGCTTCAACATCAGTGGCGATCAACTGGGGTCCTGTGGCTTCCTTGGGCTTTCTGGTTTATTGGTGTCTGTCTTGGTCCACCCGAAGTATCTGGGTAATGGGTGCTGGGACTTCGTCTCTACCCTGCTGTTCACTCTAGTGACCTTTCTCTTTTGGTTATTGTGACCTTGCCTTATGCTTGGCTTGTGCCAGTTTGAGAACCAGAAGGAGGCAGAGTTCATAAGACATAATTATGTTATTACCCTAGTCACATGGAGAACGAGATTTGGTCAGTTGTCCTCATCAACTTATACCATAAAACCCAATATGGGCAAGTTCAGCAGAACCGCCATAAACGGGCTGCCCATGCATTCATTGCCAGGGCATAAATTTCATTTCTTTTTTTCTGTCACATGACCCTCAGGGGTATTTCTGAGAAGTCTTATTACATGTTTTAAATGAATACACAGAAAAGAAAAATTTCCAGTCATTTCAACACCCAAAAGATAGCTACTACATATTTTGTTTCCTTCCCAATGTGTTTACATGAATATGTCTAGCAATTTTGCTGTATGTGTGTGTGCGTGCGTGTGTGTGTTTGGTATAGTGTGACAACATTAAACACATTGGAACCATCATGATACAATTATTTTTCTTCCACAACATATATATTATGCAGATATAGCATATTGAGGATATAATTACTTTTTCCCTACTTTTTGAGGCCCAGTAGTAACTGTAGAGATGTTTCTTTAATGTACTTGTTTTGTCCTTTTGCCATGTGGGTTATTTATCATCTTTGATTTTGGCATGTACCTTGAGTGTGTTTAGGCCTCTGATTATTTGGCCAACATCCTAGAAGCAGAGGTCCTCATTGCAGAGCATCTGAAACGCCGCTGTGATTTACCTGCCAATCTTTTGTAATGGCGCTCCTAATTCTAGCAGTGTGCAAGAGGGACAGCTGACCCTAACTTTGAAGTAGTTTGGACCTTTCCCCCATTTTTAAAAATTCATCCTTAAGAAGCAAAATTGATGCTTTAATCTGTATTTGTTTGCTCATTGTGCCAGATTTCTAACACTTATGTATTTTCTTTTCTAAATTGACCATTTAACATCAACTATATTTCCATTGTTATTGTTTTTCTTTCTTTTTGTGAGAAGTTGATGCATATCGCATGATAAGATTTATGCTCTATAAATAATCTGACTCCTAGCTTTTATTACCATGTAATTGTGATTGCTGTTACTTCATTCTGCAGATGTTTTCATTCTTCCTGTTGCCATGTCCCTCATCTTTCCCTTCTCTTCGACACTAAAGTCTGTAGCTCTAGTTTTAAATGGCTTTATTGGAGGGTACTTAAACTGACCTATTAGAGTTTATTTTAGAATAAGACATGGGATTTTTAGTATTGCTGTTATTTACATAAATGCTTTCTTCTTTGAAAATTATTTTCTAATTTAAATCCACTTATTGTTTAAAAATCTAGAAGCCTCATTTAGATTGCCTTGTAAATGCCTGAATTGTGTTATCTTAAATAATGCTTTCCCTTTTTCTTCTTTGTTTTTATTTCTTTCTTGGTCAGCTGGCCAAGCCTTCCAACACCTTTAGTCATGGGGTGTACCAGTCGATCTCCCCGAAACCCAGTACTCAGTTCCTGGATAGCAATTTCACTTCATTTCTTTCTCCCCCCCCCCCCTATAGTTGGTTATTGTTTTGGAATTTAAGGCTGTGTGAATGCTCGGCAAGCGCTCTTGCCACTTTTTCTTTTAAAACCAAAAAAAGAACCTTTTCTAAAGGTTTGTAGACATTGTTTAATATTTTCTGACTTTTATAGCTCTGAGAGAGCTGGGCGATCCTGACAAGAAACCCTACAGGCTGCCTGTTGTGTAAGCACGAGGATCAGAGTCTGGGTCTCCAGACCTCACATGCCAGATGGGCATGTGGCTGGCTGCCTCGATTGCAGTTTTCAGAAGGGAGAGCCAGGGAATTCCCAGGTCAAGCTGACTGGACAGTCTAGCTGAATTGGTGAGCTTTGGTCTCAATTGAGAAGCCCTTCTTTAATGAATGAGGAGTAAAGTTCTTGAGGAAGGTTCTGGATTTCAACTTCAGGCCTTCGCTTGCATGTACACACACTCCGGTCCCCTACTCACACAGAAACACACCCACCATACAGACATATGAGCAAACAAACAAACCCAAACTCACAAGCCAGATGTGGTATCGCACCTGTAATCAAGCACTTGGGAAGGGAGACAGGAGGATCCTGTTAAAGTCCAGCCTGGGCTACAAGAGACTGGTTCAAACACCAAAGGCACAACAAAACAAAGCAAGCAAACAAACAAATAAAAAACCAAAACCCCAAATCTTTCATAGTGATATGTTTACACTGTAGTTTTTTCTTTAGATTAATGTTGTCTGTCTCCTTAGGCATCGGGTTAACTAATTTAAAATTAGGGAGGAAAAACCCTTGCAATTCTGTGTGTGATTGTTTCAAGCATTCCCCTGTGTGCTTGAGCTGTGCGGTGCAGTGTGGTGCGGTGCAGTACGGTGCGGTACAGTGAGGTGCAGTACAGTGCGGTACAGTGCGGTGCATTGCGGTGCAGTGTGGTGCAGTGTGGTGTGGTGCGGTGCCGTACAGTGCGGTGCAGTGTGGTGCGGTGTGGTGTGGTGTGGTGCAGTGTGGTGCAGTGCGGCGCAGTGCGGTGCAGTGTGGTGTGGCACAGCGTGGTGCAGTGCGGTGCAGTGTGGTGTGGTGCAGTGTGGTGCGGTGCAGCGTGGTACAGCGTGGTGCAGTGCGGTGAAGTGTGGTGTGGTGCAGTGTGGTGCAGTGAGGTGCAGTGTGGTGCGGTGTGGTGCGGTGTGGTGCGGTATGGTGCAGTGTGGTGCGGTGTGGTGCAGCTCGTCTTTTTCTGCCTCCTCTATCTGCCATTGGTTTCTGCTCCGTGTAGATCCCTTGACATCTCCTTCCCATTTCTGCTTTCTTTGCCCTTTGCCATGCCTCCAGGGATGGGTCTCATACGTGTTCTCAGTGCTCCTGAATTATTAATCCATAACACCAACTCTCATTTTTGTCCCATCTAAATTAGTAAATGGATTACATTTTTGTTTTTTATTAACTTTTCCCTTTGGGCTGTATCATAACCACCATTTTTGTCACAGAAAGCTTGTCTTCTTCTTTTTTCTTAAAATATTATTTATGTGTGTGTGTTCATTTGTGTTTGTGTTTGCATATGTGTGTGCAAGTGTGTGGGATCCAGAGGTTGGTGTGTGGTGTCTCCCTCAGTCACTCCCCATCTGAGTTTTTGAGGCAGGGTCTCTGGCTAAAGCTGGAGTTCACTGATTCAGCTAGGCTGGCTGCCCAGTGAGCTCAGAGAGTCTTCCCGCCTCTGCTTTCTCACTGTCATTTCAGGCACACACTGCCCTACCCAGCCCAGTGTGTGCTGAAGACCAGGCTCTTGCAATGCTTTATAGGCTGAGCTCCCCCGCGTAACCCTTACTTTTGTGTGTATTTGGATTTATTGAGAATGTGAAACACCGGCTTTCTAAATGTTCCTTCTGTTTCTCACAGGAAATAGTTTTCAAAAGTTTGACTTTCCCAGCAGTTTAAAATCATCTGCCTGTCCCTACAATGTAGTGTTAGGATTTTGTGGTATTTTTTAATAATTTGTTTGTAGTTGCAACGGTCTGTCCCTACAATGTAGTTTTAGGATTTTGCAGTAACTTTTAATTGTTTGTTTTTAGTTTATGTGTCCCCAAAGGAGGAAGCCTTTCCCTGTCATTCTGTCACCAGACCAGAGAGATTAGGGCCTCTTGCTCTTAATCAAGAACCCTCTTCTTATAGCATATACCAATGCAAGTTAGAGCCACAAACCTTTCCAATAGAATTCTAAATTTTATTTATTTATTTTTTTGTTTTTTTTTAAAGACTTATTTATTATGCATACAATGTTCTGCTAACATGTACACGCCAGAAGAGGGCACCAGATCTCACTATAGATGGTTGTGAGCCACCATGTGGTTGCTGGGAATTGAACTCAGGACCTTTGGAAGAACAGGCAATGCTCTTAACCTCTGAGCCATCTCTCCAGCCCAGAATTCTAAATTTTAAAAGTGTGAATTTGAAAAATACAATGAAATAATTTGCTAATTATGAGCTTGTAAATTCTAGAGCCCAACACTGCATTTTATAGTTATGTTTTGGCTCTAAGGCCTGTCACATGCATGTATTCCTGCATGATCCCAGATGCCTGCTGCTGCCAGGAATGGTGCACGATAAATATCACTTAAATCCTGATTGGACTTAACTCATCCAGTTCTGTGTGTATCTGACAGCACCCTCACATGCGAGGTATAATAACTGGTGGTTTTCCTCTCTAATTCTTCCCCTGACTTTATTGTTGTATAAATAATGTAATATATAATAACAACATTATAACATTAATATAATTAATATATAACATAATATGTTATAATTGTGGCATGCTCTCAAGGGGATATAGAAAGAGAGCAAGGAGTGACCGTTTGCTCTGGTTAGTGCTCTGGTTAGCCCTCAAACAGCCCTTTTCCTACTGCAGGAAGCATATCCCTCCTTGCGTGGGAGAAGTGACCCGACTTTCTGGTTTGGGCAGGAAAGCAAGGCCGACAGTGGGTGGGAAATGTATCTCAGCCTCTCTAGCATTTTTCTCTGGACTCGCTCTGTTTCACAGGTGAAATTTACGCCTCCTGCTGGCACTTCCCTCGTGTGCCTCATCCCCACAGCTCATGAATAGACTAGCATGTGTTCTCCCCGAAGGAAATGCATCTCCGAAGCAGCTGAGAGTTGCCACCCATCATTGGGGTTGTCATTTTGGGTAGACTTGTGCGTCTTCTCGAGAACGGAAACGGTTTGGGAGAGGAGAAAAAGATCGCTAACCGTCTACCCTCTATTGTTGTATCCTGAAAATTGTAATACTGTTTGCTTTGACATTTTATTGTATATGTTCAAACTGGCATCATAACTGCAGGCTGTAGAACACTCAAGACAAGAGTGAACTAGAAGGCGGAGGCAGGAGCCTGTCACTAAACATCACCCTGCCCTACCTCACAGACAGATGAAGGCTGCTCAATTTCACTTTCAAGAACAGCAAAGCTTTTTCACTTCTGTGTCTTTGCTTCTTTGCTATGAGTAGCAAAGATACAAATGTTTTTAAAATTCAGCATGTTTTAAAGTGTCCTTGTGTCTGGCTTCTGAAATCTTTTAAAAGAAGGCTTGGGGTCTTACCTTTTGCCTCCTTGTCTTCTTGTTCTCTACTCAGTTTTACCTTCCTCCCATAGTTATCTCTTGCTTATTCCAGTTTGGATGTGGCTATCACCATGCCCTCGAGTCAGACATCTTCTTTCATGTCCGTCCTTAGACCTCTGTGTCTCTATATTAAGCGGTCTTGTTTTGCAAAAGCTTCGGATCATCTGTCCCAGGAAGCTGGCCCAGACAGGCTTTAGAGCTTGGGCTGCCCTCCCTCCTGGCTTCTCTCTCTGGGTTTGTTCACCCATGGCAGGAGTGCCAGAGGAGCTTTAGGGAAGAATGTTCTGCTGTTTTTTCCTTTGTCAGGTGGGTGGATGTAGAGAGAGAGTTCATGAAGAAATGGGATCTCTGTGACCATCTGTCCATAGAGACTGTTGGAGTCGAAAGTACGAACTTTATGGAAACTTCATTATAATTGTCCCTTGGTGTCCAAGGGAAATGCGTTCCTAGAAACCTAGTGAATATCATCATCCAGATGCTCAAGTTGCTTATACAGAAGTGTAATGTTTGTGCACAGTGTATGCCCGGCTTCTGCATAGGTAAACCACCCCACCATGACTCGAGAGTGTGCAATGCAGTGCAGATGCTGTGTGCAGTTGTTACACTGAGTTGCCTAGAGAATATTGACAAGAAAAATCCCTGACATTTAATATAGGCCCATCCTTCCTCACCCCTCCATGGTGTGTGTGTGTGTGTGTGTGTGTGTGTGTGTGCGTGTGTGTGTGTGTATGTGTATGTAAGTACACTTGATGCATTATACACATGGAAGGCAGAAGACAGTCTTGAGTGTAAGTCTTCACTTTTCACCTTATTTGAGAGTGTCGTTCTTGCTGTTTTTCTACTATACATGTGAGGCTGACCTGTAAGCTGCTGGGGATTCTGTCCCTAGCTCTCATCTCCCCAAAGGAGTGCTAGGATTGCAGATGCGCATGCTCTGTATCTGGATTTTGTGGGAGCTCTAGAGACTCAGGCTCAGGTTCTTACTCAATGTAGCAAGTGTTTTTATTCATCCCCAAGTGAGCCCCCATCCCCAGCTCTCCCACAGATAGTTTCTCTTTGTGGTTGGTGGGACTCCTAGAAACCCACAGATAGGCAGGGCCGACTGCACTGACTGACTGTGCTGCTTTCAACATGGGCACGGTTAGCCTTCTGTTGTTGGCAAAATAGCTGAGGAAAACAACATAAAAGAGGAACGACTTCTCAGCTCACGATTCGGAGGGTTCAGTACGCAGTCAGCTTGGCTCTACTCTTCTACCTGTCCATTTTATGATGCCTTAATCCCCTCATGATCCAGTCATGTCTCAAAAGTCCATGGGCTGACAATCAGGTCCTAGATATAGAAGCCTTTGGGAATAGTTTTGATTCAAACAACCGAGATGGCTGTTCTGAAGTGTGCTAATTGTTACACTCTTAGGATGTTGGCCTGCCAAGACACTGAAGTCTGCCTTTGCTGTACTTTTACATTTCTTAAAAAAAACAAAATGTTTTTCACCAAGCACCGTGAATGATTTGTACAGGCTCCAGATACTCTGTCAGTAATTCTTGGGAACATTCATCTCCATGACTATAATTTTTTCTGAAGATAATTTTGTAGGGCACAACCTCTTCCTCTGCAGTAGTTGTAAGGTAATTGTGTTATCTTACCTTGCTAGTTAGTTGTCATTGTAAAGTACACCATAATTCTTTAACATATAATTTTTTGAGCTATAAAATTCCATGAAATTGAGGTCAGATCATTAATTTTACAAATGATTGAAGTCTTTCACTGGTTTCTGGACCCTTAGTTGGGGCACAGGTGACTCCTTCCCATGATAGCTTGTGGAAGATGTAGGATTTTGTATATTCCTTTTTGAGATTATCTATCTATCTATCTATCTATCTATCTATCTATCTATCTATCTATCTATATTGAGATTATACATTTTTGGAATACAATACATAATTACCAAACTTGCTATTATGGTATCTTTTTTAATGTACATTTGTATGGGTGTTTGCACGTACACACACACGTGTGTGTGTGCATACAGATGTGTGAAGGCATACAGGCATGAACTGCACATGGAGGCCAGAAATTAACATCAGACATCTTCCTCAACTGCTTTCTACCTTAGCTTTTGAGATAGGGTGTCTCGCTGAACAGGGAGCTCACTGATTTGACTCATCTGAATGGCCAGAAGCCAGAGATCCCCTCCTATTTCCAACTAAGCACTGTGATTAAACACATAAGCTGCTGTGCCTGGCTTTTATGCATAGCTGCCAGAGACTCAGATCCACAAGTCGTGCAACAAGGGCTTTACTGACCAAGCAGTCTCTGCCACCCTGATAATGCCTTTTGTGCTTTTTTATGTTGAGAGAATGAAATATGTTCCTACTTATAAACATAGTATTATTATTTGCACATTAATCTTATGGACATATTTTTGTGTTTTTGACTTGAGAATTCACTCAATACTCATGATTCTTTGGGGGATGCCAAAGTACTGCTCTTGTTTGAGGAATTCTCTTCATGCAGCAGACAGTGATACTGTGTAGTCTTTACCAAGTTCACCTCTCTCATCACTGTATCTCTTCTCTGATCTACGACAGCAGCATGCTGGAATTTGTCCCGTTGCTTCATCTTCATAATGGACTTAAATCTTTACCACTCAATGATACAAGACAGAGATGTGATGAGAGTTACATGGCAAAATATGGTTGACAAGAAAACCAGGTTTCTAGTTTGCATGTGAATATAATAACTTCATAGCTGCTGGAGAGGCTGAATCAATCCCTGGAAGTTCAGACTCATACCTAGGAGACTGGGGAGATGGTCCTGTGGGTAAAACACTGACATGGGAGCATGAGGACTGGAGAGCCCCAGAAGCTATGTAAACTCCAGGCAAAGGTGGCAGCTGCCTGTAATCCATTATTCAGGGGGCAGAAACAGAGGGTCCTTGGAGAAAGCAGGCTAGCTAGACTAGTTAGAACCTGAAGTCAGCTGGAGACCCCATCTCTATAAACAAAGTGAAGAAGAAAGGAGAAAGGTACTGAGGTCTACTTTAAACCTTTACACACATGCACACACATGTATAAATACACACACCTGTACCCACACACTCATGAAAACACCTCATCTCTATAATAATTTCTTATGGGGAAACACACACACACACACACACACACACACACACACACACACACTCGTGGAATTTATACGTCACTTTGCCCTTTCTGTTCCATTTAACCACAGTCTCAAATTGATGTCCTCATATACATTATATATGTGTACGTATGTGTGTATATACAAACTGCTAAGTCTGTTTAGTGCTGATATGTATCTAATTTCAGGGCTGACCACCCTGTATTGGATAACTAATTAGGGTGCTTATCCCTGGGAGAGATTAATTGTCCCTCTCGGCAGTCATTAGTTGCTTGTAGTTTTGTCTTGGAGTGTAGTGGGAGCTCATGAAATTTTCTCCTTTTGAGTTTGCATGTTTGCTGTTGTCATTGTTCGGTGTTGTAGGATATTATTTTAAGATGTGTCCTATTTGTTTATGGTGTGGAACGTTTGTCGAATGATGCAACGATGTGTTGTATTCTTTTATGCTGCATTTGTTTAACCCTGTGAAGCTGTGTTACTTAGCCCATCAAAAACACCTGATTGGTCTAATAAAGAGGTGAACGGCCAATAGCAAGGCAGGAGAAAGGTGGGGATGCCAGGCAGAGAGAATAAATATAGGAGAAATCTGAGAGAAGATAGAGAAGCAAGAGAAGGAGGACACCAGGGGCCTGCCACCCAGCCACCCGGCTACCCAGCTTCATAGCAATCTACAGAGTAAGAAGTAAAGAAAAGATATATGGAAATAGGAAAAGGTAAAAGCCCAGAGGCAAAAGATAGACAGGATAATTAGTCAAGAAAAGCTGGCTAGAAACAAGCCAAGCTAAGACAGAGCATTCATAAGAAATAATAGGTCTCCATGTGTATTTATTTGGGAGCTGGGTGGTGGAACCCCCTCAAAGAACCAACAAGTAAAAGAGTAAAAACAACCTACTACAGTTCAGGTCTTGTTTCAGTAGTCACGTTATTGAACTGTCATGAGTGGAACTTCCCTTCCTTTCCTAGGAGGCACGATCTCACAGCTGATTTCTCTGTCCTCTGGTCCTTACAATCTTTCTATGATTTCTTTGGAAATGTCCCATGATCCGTTGGTGCAGGAGTTGTGCTGCAGTTGATTTGTTGGGAACTGTGCCTTGCCCCCATGATCAGTTGATCTCTGCATTACGACCTGATTTGGTTTAATGTAAACGTCTCTGTTTGCTGGAAAGAGAAGCTTCTGTGCTGTGGGGTGAGAGACACACTTTTCTGTGAGTCGTGAGGAGTTTCCCCCCTGAGACCCATGACCTTTCTAAC
Source organism: Microtus ochrogaster (assembly GCF_000317375.1). NCBI lineage: Eukaryota > Metazoa > Chordata > Mammalia > Rodentia > Cricetidae > Microtus > Microtus ochrogaster. Next base: position 1,924,417 of record NC_022018.1, on the reverse strand, counting down.
CATGGGTAGCCTTGGCATGCTGGTCCTTGCTGTGGTCCATAGGCATCACAGCTGGATGGGGCCATTGGTTTCTTCCCACCCTTGGCATCTTGCACAGCACCTTCTTGTACTATGGAAACTGAATGGAAGGAAGGAGGCTTTCAGGTTAGATCCAGCTCAGATCTTTAGAATCTGATTTTGAAGTGTACAATGTCTTCAGCAAGAGGGGCTTACATTCAACAACAGGGAGGCAACCAAAGGCAACAACAATAGCGTACATTGCTTCAGGAGTTTTTTGGTGAAGCCTCACCAACAACTCAACAGAGACTTCTCATGCTTAAATCTAGGGGCTTGGTTAGATAGTCTATGGCTCTTGAGGGAGTATTGTCAGCCCAAGTGGCATAATTTCATTTAAGGTGTATAATACTTGTTTGTATTATATAACTTTAGATAACTATAAAATAATATGATTCCTTGAGACTTTATCAAATAGCTTTGTTTTTTCTTGTCCCTCCTTTCTCTGTCTCCTTCTATATTGACTTGATCCCTTCCTCCCCGACTAAAGCTTTCCTCCATGGTTTTCCCATCTCCTCTTAAAAAAAAAAAAAAACTTTAGAGACTAGCAATCAATTAGTGTGTTAGCCTTACTTGCTTCTGTTGAGTTTTGAACTCTCTGAGAAGTCACATATCACTAGAAACTTTTGGTTGAAATATAACTTTAGATAAATAATGATGAAGAATGCATCTTCAGAGAAAAATGTCTGTGTTACTCTGGTTTATGCTGGGCTGCTGGTAGAATACTATTTCTAACCAAAATGATATATTTTAAACTAGAAAGTATCCACATAAACTTTTTGATTTTATAGTATATCATTGCTGCATGTTCACTGCTCATACACATTTTAACCTTAGACTATTTTCTTATGAAAAGTTGAACCCTGAAAATAATCTTGATTTTATAATATTTTAAATATTGTATAAGACTTTCTCTATTTCTTAAATATTTTGCTAATTTTTATTTTAAGTACATTGGTTTTTTTTTATCTGCAAATGTGTCTATGTGAGAGTGTCAGATCCCCTAGAACTGGAGTTACAGACAGTTGAAAACTGCCATGTGGGTGCTGGGAATTTGTAGTGATGAGGCGAGTGGGCTGCATCCTGCTGCCTGGCTAGCTTTACCCGAAATAATTACACAGAAACTGTATTAATTTAAAACACTGCCTGGCCCATTATCTCCAGCCTCTTCTTGGATAACTCTCACATCTTAATTAACCCATTTCTAATAAATCTGTGTATCGCCACATGACTGTGGCTTACTGGCAAGATTCTAGCCTATGTCCGTCTTGGGCTGGAGAGCCATAGCATCTGCCTCATTGCCGTCTACCCAGCATCCTGTTCTGTCTACTCTGCCTACCTAATTTTCTGTCCTATCAAAAGGCCAAGGCAGTTTCTTTATTTAACCAATGAAATCAACACAAAACAGAAGACCCTCCTACATCAGGAATTGAACCTGAGTCCTCTGGAAGAGCAGCCAATGCTCTTAACCACTGGGGGCCATCTCTTCAGCCCAGAAAATAAAATAAATACTGTTGAAGACCCCAATGTAATATGAACATCCACTGTTCATAAATAATTGTTGGGGACAATAAAACATTAAAATTTCCATGCACCCTTTCCTATGGAAACAATTAAAATCAAAATACTTTGCTGGTCAGGGATCATCTGAAATGTGGAAGGCAAGATTTATTTATTTATTTATAAGTGTGTTTTATTGGGTATGACAGAGTCCTTCACGTGAAATTAATTAAATGAATTAACACCTTTGGAAGTGAGATTTCCAGATGATGGAGAGAGGACAGTCCTTTTTTAACAACAAATTGTGGAACATTTGAATCACTTCACGCAATGATGCAAACGTCTATCGGTTTCCTGCTTTTGTACCAGAATAACAAGGACTTGGTCATTTATAAAAAAATAAATAGACACCTCAATTAAGACTGAGAGGGAGAAAGAGACAGACATGCCTACTGGGGTGGCCTGCCCTGGCTGGTGAGGAGAAAACATGGCAGTCAGGCATTATTATGGTGAGTAAATGCATGGTGAAGTACAGGAAGAAGAGAGAGGGAGAGGCAGACAGACAGACAGAGACAGAGACAGAATGGGTCACGTTCCATGAAGACAGGCAGATCTAAAGAGGTGAGGAGTGTGCTGAGGTAGATTGGCCTACTTGCCACCCGGGGCCATAGTGATGTTTGTGGTCTGGGAAGCTGCCTCGGTCCATGTCTAGGTCCATGGCCCTGTGGCAGTCACGGTCTGTGTTGATGTCCGTGGCTCCTGTCACCCTCAAAGGCCGAGAGGACAGGGCTGCACAGAGTTGCCCCCACTCCTCACTGGCTGCAACACCAGAGAGAACTGGTCCTGCCCCTCACTGGCAGCAGCCCTCTGGAGAGTGGGACCTACATTTTGTCTGGGCAGCATAATAGAGCTGACTTTACCCACAGGTAAGCTGGCACTGAGGGCATTAAAGTGGGAGAGCTGGTCCTGCCTCCTCATGTGGCGGCATGGGTGAGGGAAAGATGCCCTACCTTTCTTGTCCTTTGCCGCCTCTGGCAAATGGGCGATTTGATCCTGACCTTCATCTGCCATAAGGTGATGTGGGGGAGGGAGAGATGCCCTTCCCTCATGTCCCCAAACTCTTGCCTCCCCCCCCCCCCCCCCCCCTTCATCTGCCATAAGGTGATGTGGGGGAGGGAGAGATGCCCTTCCCTCATGTCCCCAAACTCTTGCCCCCCTTGCCACCTTTCATCGCCTGTGGCTGGTGGGAGAGCTGGCCCTGAGGTCATGAGAACAGGAAAGCTGTCCCTGCCCCTTACCAGCTACAGCACTCAGGAGAGTGTCCCCTGAACCTCTCCAGGGTAATACAGTAGAGCCGGCCTTGGTGACATAGGTGGTATACAGTGAATAGGCCAGGAAGGTATGGGAACAGGGGAACCAGACCCACCCCTTGCTTAGGATGAACTAGCTGGAGGCAATGCTGGAGAGTTCACCCTGATGGTGAGAACAAGGGAGAGCTGGCGGGCTGACCAACCTTGTAACCACGCAGGCCTAGAACCAGGGCTGAGTTGGCCTCTCCCAATCCACTCCATCTAGGATCTGCTGGAGCACATGAAGGGCCTGCCATTCCTGTCAATCCAAAGTCACAGTATATCGGTGACACAGGGAAACAGCAGAATATCCAAGAGGAATCCTAGTGGGGGCTGGGCATAAATAGAGGCTTTGAACCAGACCAATGAATGACTCTTGCAAGTAAAGATGTAAGGACTAAAGGCTGACTCTGTGACTCACTGTGTCACACTGCAGCTTCTACGGTGAGATTTTTCTTTTTCTGTTCTCTTAAATTTTATTTTATTTTATTCTGCAGGGGAGATTGCAAGGGCAGAGGGTAGATATGAAAGGAAGGGGAGATGAATGGGATTGGGAGGCATGATGTGAAAGCCACAAAGAATAAATAAAAAGTTTTTTAAAAGACTTAAAAACGCTTAAAGACTTTCAGAATTTCAAAAATAGCCTCATTGTAAGTTGGGCAACTACAGTTCCAGTTCCCAAAGTGCTTCACCCATCCCCTCCCCATGTTTGTTTATTAAAGAAGCATAAAATAAGAAGGGGGAAAAAACAGCATTTAGCATCACCCATTAACTACTAACCCAACTTAATTGTTGTCTGATACATTTCCATTTTAAGTCATAAGGAAATTAGGCCCCTTTTTTAAAAAGAGAGAGAACAGATAGCTCACAGGCTGGGAAGTCCGAGGACTTCCTGCTGCGTTATTCATGGTGGAGAGCAAAGGGCAAGTGTAGGTGTGAAGCAGGGAGATGGGGGGGG
>NC_022018.1:1890537-1919752 GCF_000317375.1 Microtus ochrogaster | reverse complement strand
CTAGGATCGTGAATTATAAGCTCACTGTCCTTTATTTATGGCTAGAAACCAAATATGAGTGAGTACATCCCATGTCCCTCTTTTTGGGTCTGGCTTACCTCACTCAGGATAGTGTTTTCTATTTCCATCCATTTGTACGACTATGTTCATAGCAGCATTGTTTGTAATAGCCAGAACCTGGAAACAACCTAGATGCCCTTCAATGGAAGAATGGATGATTTTTGTCTTTTACTTCATATTATATATATTTCAAGTTGAGAAGCGGCTCAGTAGGTAGAGCATTTTCTGCTGTGCGGGAGGGCCTCAGCTCAGATACACAGAACCGGCATAAAGATGGATGCTTGGTAGTCCAGCCCTCCTGTGCTGAGACAGGAAGGCAGACAGAAGTCTTGGACCCCCTGGGCCAGACAGCCTGGCGTGCACAGCATCAAACAACAAAAAGGAGGTGGAAGGCAAGGACTGATACCCGAGGCTGTCCTCTGATTGCTACACATGAATGCTGTGGCAAATGTGTCTGCAGTCACATGCACGGACACGCATACACCCACAGACACACACACAAGGTTTAAAGAAGTACATACAACATAGACTTAGGCAAATTAAAATGATACTGGATCGGTTAGAACTTTTAGACACAACACTAAAAGTATAGAAAGGTTGGTGGTTTTCAGTTCGCCAAAATTAAATGCTCTATAACTCAACATATAGCAAGAAAAAAAGCCATAGATTGGTAGAAAATCCTTGTAAATTGTTTATTTGTTAACTGACATGTATCCAAAATATATAAAAAGCTCTTAATATTTAATTACATGAGCATAACAACTCAGTTTAAAAAGGGGAGATGTGGCACACACCTATAAATCCCACCATTAGGGAGATGGAGACATGAAGACAGGGTCAACTTGAGCTATTGAGTTCTAAAAAAAAAAAATCATCATCATAACACTTATGAAGCCCTGGGTTTTAGCCCCAACATTGAAAAACAAGACAGAAAGTTTGAATAATATTTTACCAAAGAACACACACATATACACACAGTCTAATATGGTGATGTAAAAATGTTTAATATCACTAGTCACAAGGGGAATGCAAATCAAAGCTCCAGTGAGGTACTAGTTTCAAGAATGGTATTTAGCATCACACTATGAGGCCAGGAAGTTCCTTTCCTAGCTGAAATGCTGAGCCTGGACCTCAGGAAGGAAGCAATTTGGTAGGATCACAGAAAGGAACACGTCATATCTCGAGCAGAAAGGGCAGACCTGGAGGTGGAGGGAGGATGACAGTCCAGTTCTGGACCCGCAATGAGATTAATCTTGGCCCAGTAGCTTCATCTTCAGGCGTCCATGGGGGCCCTGAGACCTTGAGGCAAGGTTTTATATTTGAGGAATTATTCCAAAAGTGACTAAAAATCAATACTCTTATGTGGAATATATTCTTATGGCTTATTATTTGAAAACCATGGGCGTTTTCTGCAGATCCTATAGTAATCCCCTCTTCAAATGCCCACAGTGGACTGGAACTACAGCTAGAACCCCATTTAAGAGCATTGACTCAGTTCTGGGTAGGGTTAAGTCCGTGTTCCATGGATGAAGATGTCTATCTATACCTGTATCCTTTACACTTTGAAGGAAAGCAGCCATTGTATTTCTGCTTCCCATGCCAATCTACCTGCATCAACTCACTGAGGAGCTGGGGAGGAAAGGGTTTATTTGGCTTACATTGCAGGCATGACAGACATGGGTTGAGCATGAGGCTTAGTGGTTGCTCACCTGAAATCAGACATCAGGGCAGGCCCCCATGCCGTGAATTTGGCTAAGGTTGGAAGTATCTTCAAAATGTTAAAGCTGTCATCACTCTCAAATATCTGTAGAAGATAAGTAAAAACTACATGCCAATGCTTGAAAGACTTACTGAGAGCACACAGAGGAATATTTATAACAATCAAATAATGGGAGCATTATTTGATTCATATGGTGAATAGATAACCAAAATGTGGCACATCACGGCATCTTAGCAGTAGTGAAGAGGAACAGGAGACTGAGTCACTCTGCAATGGTCCAGACAGATAGGCTTTAGACACTTCGTGCTAAGGGAAAGGATCCTCACATGGAATACCATTCAAAGTAAGAAGCAAATCAGCCCTTGCTTGAGGCTCAAGGGCACAGCTGGGATTGAGTGTAGATGAATTTAAGGGACCTATTTGGGAAGATGTGACTATTGTAAAACCAGCTCCTGCTGATGCTTCCACTGTAAAGTCACTAAATATTGTCAATCATGCGATTATATTCAGTGTGCACATAAACCTTTACAGAAAAATATAACCACATCTACATAAGGATACCTGTGAACATACAAGCGTCATGTTATTTTACGTGCCTGTGCAGCTGGGTTTAAACAGCAACTACTACATATAAACAAATATTGTAATGTTGAGCTATGCAGAAGACTTAAGTATTTTTAAAGAGGTCTAAATGAAAGCCAGTGGATCTACAAGTAATATACACAGGCGTCCTGAAGTGGGACAGAGGCAATAGATACATTTTCCCCTGTCTTAGGGTTTCTGTTGCTATGATGAAACATCGTGGTCAAAAAGCAAGTGGAGGAGGACGGGGTTTCTTTGGCTCACACTTCCACATTGCAGTCCCTCACTGAAGGAAGCCAGGACAGGAACTCAAGCAGGGCAGGATCCTGGAGGCAGGAGCTGATGCAGAGGTCATGGAGGGGTGCTGCTTAATGGCTTGCTCTCCATGGCTTGCTCAGCCTGCTTCCTTATAGAACCCAGGACCACCAGCTCAGGGATGGCCTCAGCCACAATGGGCTTGGCTCTCCTCCATTAACCACTAATTAAGAAGATGCCCTATAGGCTTGCCTACAGCCCTGTCTTATGGAGGTATCTTTTCAATGGAGGGCCCCTCATCTCGGATGACTGTAGTTTTTGTCAAGTTTACATAATCTATCCAGAACATCTCCCATTCCAGTTTCTTACATTTCCTCCCACAATTCTAGGCCATTTGTGTCAGGACTAAATTTCTGTTCATTAGATGGAGACTCAGCTTCAGAGGTGTGATCCTGAGATGCCCAGGGCTATGTATCAAGCTCAGTGGACTTAGGCAGGGTTAGTACTTACTGAGAGCTCTGACTTTTTGCCAGGTTTCTGAGGCTTTGTATACATGACATCATTCAATCTTTCCAGCAATGGGATTATGTGGGACTAGTGAAATTCCCATTTCACAGCAATGAAAACAAGGACACAGACAAGTCCTGGTCACCTGGCCCTGGCCACACTGTTAAGCAATGTTCTAATGTCAGATGCTGTGCTCCAGTTCTTAAGTTTCTGGTTGGAGAAACAACCCTGAGTTGTATGACCCATGGGACTTGTGGGGTGATTGCCCAAGGCATCTATGGGGTCTTGAGGTGGGAGGTGGTTGGTGGTCACAAATGACTTACAATTGCAGGAACAAGAGTCCTGGGGGAGATGTGGGTGAGGACTCTTGGTCTAGGTGCCATATGTCATCCTGGAGCTGGCTGAGCAGCCTAGGGAATCTTTGAATCCTTTCCGACTGTGAAGTCAGACTTAATGAGTCAGATGGGGAGCAGTAACTGAGAATACAGAGCAGCCCACAGAGAGAGGGGCATTTCAGAGGGCTATCTGCATCTCCTGCATGCAGCCGGGCACAACCTTCACCAGATTGCATTTGGGGGCTCAGCACTGGTTTCTTGATGAACCTGGGAAGCCAGAGCTACCCTGCTTGACTTCTGGATATTTCAGAAAAGCTTTGCAAGTCCTTAAAGGTCAGGGCTGTGTTTCTGGCGTCCACTTCCGGTAGCCCTCTCCTGCTGCAAAAGAAGCACAAGCCGGGTGACTGTGTTTCTCTGAGATTCCATTGCTTCACTGAGTACCAGCTTTGTGTGTGACCGCTCTGTCCTTTTAGACAGGCCCAAGGAACAAGCCTGTCTACCTCATTCGCTGTGATTTTCATTAAAAGCCAGTCCCCTAAGGAAAGAATGATTTGTGACCAAACAATTCCACCCAGACTCAAAGGGGTGATTTCCCTTTTTCTTTTGGAAATGTTCTTCCCAGCAGAGCCCAGACTCCAGCACACAGTCAAAGGTTATTAGTGACTTCATTCATCCCTTCGGCAGATATTTATGCTGGGCTGTTATCTTAGAGCCCGGACTGCAGGAGAGTAGCTGGGTAGGTGGGACCTAATTCCATTTGGGGGAAAAACATTCCTCTCGCTTTAGGGAGGTGATTGCAGGTTCCCTCCACGGTATTAGCGGTAGAGCACATCAATTACTTAATCTCTAGGGATCTTATGAGACTATGACAGAGTCACAGAGTGGCAGGGTCAGTGACCTGCTACTGAATGAGTCTCCCTCTCTGTTCGGGAAGGGCTCCCCACCCTTGTGTGGGGTCTAAGATGCAGCGCGCGTGCTGTGACCTCCCAGAGCAAAGTCTGCCCTGGGAACCTGCCCAAGCACAGAAAGCAAGAAGCCTGAGGAAGGAAGGTCAGGGAGTCGATCCTGTTTCAGTACTGTAAAGTTTCACATGTAGACCAGAGACTCAAAGCCTGGGCATAAAGGACAGGGTGTCTTTGAGAATGAAACGTGGTAGTTTGAATGTAATTGGCCCCTATAATCTCATAGGGAGTGGCGCGATTAGGAGGTGTGGCTTGTTGGAGTGGGTATGGCTTTATTGGAGGAAGTGTGTCACTGTGGGGCAGGTTTTGAGGTCTCCTGTACTCATGATAGGTAGCCCAGTATCTCAGTTGACTTCCTGTTGCCTGCAAATTTTAGGATGCTAGCTACTCCTTCAACACCACTTTTGTATGCATGCTATCATGCTCTCCACCAAGATGATAATGGACTGCACTCTGAAACTGTAAGGGAGCCCTCTTCATTAAATGTTTTCCTTATAAGAGTTGCCATGGTCATGACGTCTCTTCACCGTGATAAAAACCCTAACTAAGACAAAACACTTTCAGAGTGCCTGGGGGTGTTGCTTGAATTTAAAGTGTTCTCTGCAGGCTCCTCTTTTGAATGCTGGTTCCCCAGTGGCTGGTGTTATTCAGGGAGCCTTTATTTAGGAGGTGAGGCCTGAACTGTGGGCAGTGGGCATAGAGCTCTAGAAATGGACCTCTGAAAGTTACTGCCCTTGGTTCCTGTCCTGCTGCTCTGTTTCCTGGTCAGAGGAGATGTGAACAGCCTCCTCCACCCATTCCCACTGCCATTGACTAACTCATTCTGCCACACCTTCCTTGCTGGGATAGACTAAAACCATCTAAAGCCATGAGCCAATGAAGCCTTTCCTCTCTTTATTTCCTCTATCATGTGTCTGGTCATGGCTGCACAGAATTAATTAGTAGAGCTTGAGTCCGTGATGTCCACTGAAGATCAATAAACCTGAGATGGAAAAGCAGACAGTAGTTAGCAAGCAAATGGCGATCCCTGAGAATTGCTTCAGGTGCTCTTTCACAGCCTATGGAAACCCACTGGAAGGTTTCCAAAATGAGCGGAGAGATGGGGTCTAATTTGGGAAGGAGAGGCGATTTGGCTTGTAACTGGGCTGCTGCCCTCTGGGATAGTCACCTCAATGATTAAATCTTTGGAGAACCACAGGCCTGAGTTCAGGTCCTGTACCAGACTTTTGTCCTGTGAAGTAGGTGTTTGGTTGAGCAGGTACCAACACTATGAGATCCTGGCCTGAGAAAATGCTAGGAAGACTTTCATAGACAGAAAGTAGGGCATAGCTGAGTCTTCACCCATGATCTGAAGATGGGGTGTGGTTTAAGGACATCCATGAGAGGGGTGACAAAATCAGGGTGCAAAATGAGTGTAAGCAGGTTTGGGGTGTACAACTGCCGACTGTATTGTTTCTTCAGACTATACTAGCTGTAACAAAGCACTATGGATTGGGTGACTGGAACAAAAGCTTCTTGTAAGGTCTGTTCCAGCCTCTCTTCTTGGCTCACAAATGGCCGCCTTCTCCTTGTGTCTTCACATCATCTTCCCTCTGTGTCTGTGCCCAGTGTCATTTCCTCATGGCGACTCCAGGCATGCCAGTCTAGGGTTGTCTTAATGAGCTCCTTTTAGCTCCATTATATCCATAAGGCTTCTGCTCCGACTACAGTTCACATTGACGTAATGGAGACAGGACAGCAACACATATACTTTTAGCAGGCGTGGTTTAGACCAAATACATTCATAAAACAGGATGGGCAAGCTTTTGACAGTTGCCTGCTTTGAAGAGCAGTAAACTGGGCTTGCCTGTACTTCCTGTACAGCAGAATTGACGTGTTATTTATATGGTGGTAGTGGAAAAAATTTAGACAAAAATTTCTTTTTTTCTTTTCTTTTCTTTTTCTGAGATAGCTTCTTACAATTATATTTGTCTGCAATTGGCTTTGAACTCACTATGTAGCTCAAACTGGCCTTGAACTGTGGTGACATGTATCACCATGCTTGACAAAGTGTAGTTTAGATTACTATTTTCGGGGTTGGAGTTGATTCAGGGCCTGAATATACAGACATGACAGACAAGGTTTTGACAGACAAGGGCTCTGGTACTGAGCTGGACTGGTTACTATAGGCAAGAGCATCGGAGAAAGTCCATTGACCTAACAATGCCATCCGAGCTAAGAATAGCCTGGGGATTCAAATCACTCATAAGGTGAGTCATGTAGGAAGTGAGAAGCCAACTGCCTGTGGGTGAAGTGCAGTGTTTCTGGTGCGGCCATAGGTGAAGGCTTAGAGTGCTGAATGCGGAGAGTTGATGCCTCTGCACACAGTGCGCATGTGTGTGAGAGAGAAGAGGGGGTTTTCTGAGCCCAAGTGGGGGCTTTCCTTGTGTGTGCTCACATGGTGAAGAAGATTGGAGATGCAGATGGGTCAGGCAGGGAGATGAAGGGAGAAGGAGGAGGGAAGGAAGGCAGGATGAGGGAGTAGAGGAGGGAAGTAGGAGGAGAGAGGGGGATGTCTTTCCTTGTCTGAACTCTAGTCTAATCTACTCAGAACCCCACCATCATGATCTAATCTAATTATAATCCCTTTCAAAAGCCTCTGCTATATTGTGATGGGGTACTGGGCCTTTAGCTGTGGTTTTGAGGAACATTGGACAAGCCCATAACACTGGCCTCAGGAATTTCCTTTGCTATCTTAGTCTATTGGGCTGCTATTACAAAGACCTCTGATAATTATAAATAGTAGGATTTTATTTCTCATTGTTCTAGAAGCTGTGGCATTCAAGATTAAGGTCTGGTGAGAATCTTTCCTCATGGAGGCTACCTTCTAGCTTCATCCCTTCACGACAGAAGGCCTCAGCAAGCTGCTTGTGGTCTCTCTTGTAAAGGCTCTGTATCCATGAGTGTTGCTTAGCTATGGTTAAATACTGGTAAACAGAAACAACTTATGGATAAAAGATTTATTTTGGCATATGGTTTTAAGGGGTCTCAGTCTATCAGGGTGGATCGGTGATAATGTTGGCAGAGAAGCTTGTGGCAGAGGCTTCTCACATCATGGTGGACTAGGAAACAGATTGGAACTGGAATGAAGACAGAACCAAACTTTGAAGTTCTACTCGTAGTGACTTGCTGGCATAGCCCCTCTTACTTCATGTAAGTCATGGCATGTATATGTCTGTACAGAGAGAAAAATCAGAACTCACACACAGGCACATGCACACACACACACATACACACACACATGCACACTGTAAATATTTTTCTTTTAAATTTCCCTTTCTAATGCTGAGTATGTTGGCACAAACCTGTAATCCCAGCACTTGGGAGACCGAGGCAGGGGATCAGAAGTCCAACACTAGTTCCAGCGACATAGCAGATTCAACACTATGTAAGCTCCTGTACTAAAGTAAACTAAATTAAAAACAATTATACTTTATATTTAGAATATTTGAATCCTGTGCCCTTGAATTACATAGCTTAAAAGCTATTTTACTCTATTTCCATATTACTTTCTTTTCGCTAAGTAACTCATTAAATGGTTATAAAGCCAAAAAGTATGATGTTTTTTTTCCTCCTAGGATAAAATCCCATGTGTGTGTGACTCGGAGAGGTGCTAGTTGGTGGGTGAGGGGCAGAGCCAGTTTTCCTCTGCATTGCCGTCGTTAAAGGACAGTCAGATACACGTGCACTCACACACGTGTATTGTTATTCTCCCCATTTCCAACTCTGCCATGCCGATTTCCAATTAATTCTGTATTCAGCTGCATTACTGTGAACGTAAATATTGTTCACAGCTGAACCGTGCACTGATTACATCTGGTCTTTGTTCCCGTTTTTTTCCACTTTAATTTTTGTTTGCTTGGTTTTATGAATAGTTGACATAAATTTTATTCTAAATTCTCCAAAAGGGCTATAAACTCCCACCCAGCACAGCCATTCACCCAAATAATCTATCAGTTCAATTTCTTTTTTCTAGAAAACACCCTTTGTAGAGCCCATCTGCTGCCCGCCCCCACCAGGACAACCTGTACCCACTTCAATTTCCATGTGGTGACCCGATGTGCATTTCACGGTCAGCTGAGACTCTCCTCAGTTTCCTGGATCTTAACCAATTTTTTTTTTAAATATGGGACCTCTTTCTGAGATTTTTCAGAAAGGTTATAATGGAGGTCAACTCCTTAAACCTTTGTATATCTGAGAACTGTATCCCACCCGCCCTCTTTGTGAAAGCTGTCTAAAATCTGACGTGGGGAATCCCATTCACACAGATATTAAAGACACTGATCAGCTGTCCTCTGACTCCTTGGGTTGCTGTTGAGTCTCTGTCACCATTCAGATTTCTCGTTAGTTCGGGAGCTCATTCGTTTATTTACCCAACAAATGCCCACAGACGTGGTTTTCACCTTATCTGTATAGAATTCATGTTCTCCCTTCCTTCTCTGCAGATGGCATTCCAACTCCCTCCTTGAGTTCTGAGCCTATTAGCATCCTAGCAGCTAGTGGGAGGAGGGCTGGGGGTCTCCCATTTACACCTATACTTACAGATTTTTACTTTGGTTACCCCAAAACCTCCTCCATGTGTCTTTGTTAATTTAGCGCCCCTGGCTAAAATGACTCTTATATTGGATGACATCAGTGCTAATCTTCCATTGTTACAATAACAAGTCTAAAATGGCACTCATTTCTCTGCCTAAACTATTTTTTTCTTATATATATTATTTAAAGCAAAGGAGGGTGACTATAAAGGTTGGGACCTTGTAATAAAAACTAAACACAGAAGTCAGAAGCAGCCTAAACTATCCATTCTTTTCTTCTGGGGTTTACGCTGGGAGTTAGATCAGAGCAGGAAGGTCTTGGGGTGCAGGTCTGATGCAGGTGAATTGCTGCCCCCCACACCCAGAGGCTGCACTCTGAGGGTGAAGTTCATGCATCTGCCCACAGGAGCAGCAACATCAAGGTGTTGTAAGTAGGGGTTCTCGGAAAAGTCCCAAGGACTTAGGTCTGGAGGACCCCACATCATCCTAGCTAGTCTTCAACTGTCAACTTTTCATCACGAGTTCCTTGATTTACATAAAGAAGCCAGGTAATGGTGGGCGTGTACAACTGGGGTGTATTATATGCATGGATGGAAATGTCACAATGAAACCCATTGTGTGTAATTAATATGTACTAACAAAAACATACAGCAAAAAAAATTTGGAAAGGGACAAAGATAAAAATAAAGAGCAGAGGAACTGGGATGTGGCCTGCCCACATTCGTTGCCTTGGGTCATAAAGCAGGCCCAGGGCTCACACTATGCAGCTGCATTTGGTGACTCTGTTTTCCCTGCTTGTGTGTTTTTAGCAGAAAGGTCGCACTCTGACCATGGGGATGCATCTGAAGCGTGCGTGGTGCCTTGCATCCTAGATCCATAGGCATGCCATCATACCGACCTGGTGGACCAGAGAAGGCTCATAACCCCTGGTCTTCCAAACAGTTGTACTTGCCTCAGAGACCATGCCCTGCCAGTGTCTAATCTTAACATATTAAAAATATTTTCAAATAAAAACTCCTGGCTGTCACTCTCCTTTAGTGAGTCCCTAATGTAGTCATAGCAAAAGCCAAAGTCCACGCTCTAGCCTGAATGGTTACAAAATCTGGCCCAGCTGCCTTTCTGATCTCATTCCATTAGCTCTCCCTATTTGCTCAAAAGACTCGGGCGTAAAGAACATGAGGCTATTCCTAGAATGTTCTCTGTCTTGTCTCTAACCATGTTATCTGCCTAGACTACTGTCTAGCCTGCATCCTTCTTTACGTTTGGGCTTGGGAGGCTGTGGACAGGTCACACCCCCCTCCCCAACTTCCTGTCTACCCCGGGAAGGGACCCATGGCTCATCTTCCCCTTGTTTGTTTTCAGCATCTCACTGTTCACTGTGTGACATGAGATACATCCTTCATCTCAGTTGTTAATCTGTCCCCACCCACTAGGCAGGATGTTCACCCTGTGACATGAGATAGCCTCCAGCTCAGTTGTTATCTGTCTCTACACACTGGGCATGCTCTACATGGGCATGGCTTTTTGCTTGTTTCTTTTACAGCTATGCCTCAAATGATACCTGAGACACAGAAGAAACTGGTTAATATTTGTTATGTCAATCACTTTTTCATAGAGAAAGAGAGGCATCAAGAAATTGAATGATATGTCTATTGTTACACAGGAGACAGGAGGACTTGAACTCAGGGTACCTTCCATGACTACTTTTAAGAGATCAATAGGATCAACCCTGGCGTTCTAAATTTCTTCCTTGTTTTTTGCAGCAGGTTCTTCCTTGATGCTTTTCAAGTTAATCATTTGTTCACTATAGTTTTTGCATCCTACATAGTTCAAAATTTAAATGAATCTACAGTGCAATCATGTCCCTCCCTTCTCTTAAAATGAAACTTTTATTATTCCCTAAAATGACTGCTTTCAAAACAGTATGTCATTATTCTGGTCACACACTGAAGTGACATGCTTAAGATAACCTTCAAATTAACACTGCGAAGAAATTCTTTCTATACCAAGATAACAAATGTGATCTAAAATCTATGCTCTGACTTCTGCCTGCCTGTTCTTTGCCTGCACCTGACCATCAGAGTAAACACCACTCAGATTTTCTCTAATTTTTGCTATCCTGTCAAAGTAACAGTAGCTGAAATAGCACCATGAGACTGTCTATCTTTGCGATTTGAGGAGCCTCAGCTTTCTCGAAGGAAGGTGGTAGGTGAAGGGTACAGGCAACCCTTCAGGTTTCTCATTCTGGTTCACTTATCGATGCTTAGATTATACCAACTTGGTACACATTGATCACTACTATATGATTTCTTATTAGTTGATATCAAAGGTTCCAGGTTAAGGATGTGGCTCAGTGGTTGAACACTCAGCCTGGGTTTAATATCCAGCACCGTGTGTGTGTTTGTCAGGGCGGAGCGGAGCAACCCAAAAGCAGGAGAATGCAGCAGAAAAGTATTTGCAGACCATTTGCTTAGTCATTTTCCAGCCAGGACCCAGAAGGGCTGCTTATTTAACAGTTCCTCCCCTGCTCAGTCCAGGTGTCCTGGAAGAGCTCACAGTTTTACGGCCCTTTTGCAGGGCCATAAACCCAACCACCATTTGTTACTTGGAGTGTACCGGAAAAGTGAAAATTTTGGATCCTCTTAATAGCTCGAGCGTCAGTGAGTGCGGCACCATGTCCTCCATGCCTGTGGTTTTAACCAAGTTACTCCACAGGTCTCACTCTCACCACTCAGCTTGTGTGTTCTTCTTTCTCGCCGAGGTCTCGGGACCCCACCGGTTCTGCATTGTCCATGTGGGATCTCTCCCCCGTCCTCCGCTGTTTCTTACATGCAGCAGGTTGTTCACCTACTTTTATTGGTGTGAACCTGCCATTTTATATGTTCGTGTCCTAGAAAGTTCCTGGATTCTTTGGGACTTTATGCCAAGGAACCCAAATGGTCCAGACACCTATCACATCAGTCTGTGGGATGGTCTGGTAGGATGTATTTGGCACGAATGGTGCTGGAAGTAGCATTGCAGCAGGAACTGTTTATACGAACCTGGAGTTGGTTGGCCAGGGCCACAAGATAGCTCCAAGTCTCCCCAGCTTCAAAAACCACAGAGTAACAAGCACCAAGCAAGTCCCTGCTTGTGTTGCTTTCAGAAGTAATGGCATCCATGGTTGTGTTAGTCCTTTTGAACAATGAATGGCAGGAGATATAACAGGTAGTGTATATGGCTGTCTTTTAGCAGCCGTCCTGAGCTAGCCTGGGTTAGCTCAGCTGCCCCTGTGTTACCATCCCACATACCCCGGTCTCTGCTGCACTGTGCCCAACAGAGCTTCTCATCTTCCTATTAGCCCGGTGTGTCTGCCCTTTGTATCGTGCATATTACGTCTGGGAGGAAAACGGAGAGGCAGGGAAGGGCACAGGATTCTCTCCTAACAAGGCTGTGATGATTAATCTTGATCGTTAGTCTGCTGGTGAGGGACTTGGAATCACCCAGAAGACACACCTGAAGCCTTGCATAAGAGAACATGTCCGGGGAGGCTGAACTGAAGTGAGAAGACTCACCTTGACTGTGGGCTGCATCCTGCCATGATGGGCTGAGGTCCTGACCTCATTGGAATGAGAATGTGAGCAGAGAATTCACCTCTCTGCTTTCTGACTACGGTCGTAATGAGACCAGCCCCTTCAGTCCTGTTCCCCTACTGTCTACCATGATGGACTGTACCATCAAACCATTAGCCAAACTAAACCTTCAGAAGATCCAGCACTAATTAAGGCTGAACCTCTACTCATGAGCCAAGTGGATTTTCATGAAGTCACCGATAAGACCCAGGGATCTTCCTACAGCAACAAGAAATATAACTAACAATGAGGCATTGCTTTATAGCTGCAAAGAAATTATCACCGCATGATTTCTGCCTAAATCCTTCCAGTCGTCATTGTTATATATCCAGCTTGGCTGCAGATGAGCCCAGGAGAGTAGTGATCTAGCTTTTGTAGCTTGTGTTCTAGAAGAAGACTAAGGAAAGGGGTCTGTGAATGGTTTGTGGGTTCTAGATCCCTGCTCTGCCACAAGAGGGAGTTTCTGATCACTGAGATAATACATTATTAAGGTAACCTAATAGGACAATAATAGTAATATTACTGTGGTAATAATAGCAATAATAGAGATGAACAAAAGAGCAGCACCAAGTACGGTATTGCTAAGCAAAGCCCCAAAGCATACAATGCGAGGAACAGATAAACGTTCAGAAGCTCAGGACTGAATGCACATGGAAAAACTGTTGGCATGGCTGGTGCTCTACTGTGTTCTTCAGGTGGAAAACTGGCAGTGTAGCTTTAAGGATAATGGTTGTGCTCCAGGCTATGGAGGTGTGCAGAGATTGTGTGGCAATGCTAGACACGAGACAATGGCTGCGAGACTCTGTGATCTCTAGACTCCTCTGTTAGGATTATGCATACACCAAGGCAACAGGAAACGGGACGGTGGTACAGCCCAGGCCACAAAAGCCACAGAGAATGTTTACCTTCGTTCCTCAAGTTATCACAAACCGATGTCTGCTCTTACCCACTGCATGGCCCCGTCTTTGCAGAGGTTTTTAACAACATAATCAGTCGACACTCATTGACCCCGGTATCATTTGCTCACTTGAATTTAGTATCCTCCCTTCCAAAACTGGTTGTCTCCTTGGCTTCCATGATGTCCAGACATGCAGCCTCTCTTATCTGGCCTGCCCTTAATCGGTATTGCTCTGACTCCTTCTCTACCGATGCAGATAAAATCTGGGTTTTAGTCTTGTTTACCCTTGTTCTGTGTTTCCTAGTCAGCTTGCTTGGCCACTTTCTTCTGTGTCCCACTGGTGTGGAGGCCTAACTGAGTTTCCTTTCTCCTTAGAACATCTTCTGGTTTTCTTCCTGCTAACCCTCTCTCTGTGTGTTTCTCTGCAGAACTCATTTTCACACGCTATGACTAGAATCAATTGTTCCTCCAAAGACTCGAGCTTGAATGCTTGGCCTTCAGCATGGGGGTATTCTGAAGGCTTGACTGCTTTAGGAGGTGGGGCCTGGTTGGTGGAAGAAGGCAGAAGCCTGTGGGGGGAACACTTCAGGTTCTGTTATTTGGAGCAGGACTTTGGGACAAGACTACGTGTATTCTGGCTGTGCTCTCTGCTTCCTGCTCCATCAAGATGTGTGGATCCTGCCTGTATAGCCTGGCCCCCATGGGTTCTAACACAGCTTTCCCCACCCTGAGGGACTGAAATCCCTCTGGAAATGTGAGCCAAAATCATCCTTCCTGCTCTCATTCTTCGCTTTCAGGCCATTTGTAGCAGTGCTGAGAAACGTAAGGAGAACTTCACAATAGGAGAAACCAAGTCTTCAGTTCCCTCCATCTTACGTGGAGTATTTTTATAGTTTTATGAAACTATATAGCTTTATAGATCCTGCATTTACCATCTAACATCTGACAAATAAAAGTCAACGTTTGCGAAATCGTGACATAATGAAAGTGTTAGAATTTATAATGCATACAGTTTTACAAGCGGACACAATCATCATGATGGCTGAGGAGGAAAATGGAGTCCAGGGGAGGGGCAAGACCAAGGAGGCTACAGCAAGAAGGACCCAGATAGGCATTTAATGCATGTAATTTTATTATCATGCAGCCCATGCTATAGTGTTTTTGTTAGGGTATTGAAAGAAATGGACACGGAAAGAAATTGAGCCACTCTGCTAGGATGTGAGAAAAACTGATAGAGATAACACTGAAGTTAACAGGGCTTAAAATGAAGCCTAAACAGTGTCTTGAAACACTGGAGATCAGCAAAATGATCTCTTCCCTTTCTTCACATAAGCAGAAGGGCTTTTTCAGCCCCTTCCTTCAGTGTGAGTTTAGAAGAAGGAGGCCGAGCAGTACACAGGGCTGCCTTCTCCAGAGCACTTGGCCTTCCAGGAGCCTTAGGTGCCAGGCTGCTTTCAACAGACTTCTGCATCTGTCCCCTTGGGAGTGAAGGATCAAAGAACAAGCTGTCCCCCTTCTCTGGGCTACCGAAAAGAGCCTATTTTCCAGGAATGAGGGCGACCCTTACTCCAATTTTCCTTTGGAAGCTCCCGTTACTCTGTTTCTGAATGAAAACAGCCATGCTCAAGATCTTGACTCATTCACCTGTCATCCTGGAGTATAATCGTGTGTCACCTAACAACAAGAAACCATGGTGACAGATGCACTCTTGGGCAGTTATGCCACTGTAAATACCAGAGACCATATTCATACAGTCTTATGTTTGTGAGTTAATCACCTGACTGGGCTATCTAAGCCATCAAGTGACATGGTGAACACGCATACCTGGGTGTCGCCATTACATACCATGGGGCAGTGTTCCACTGTCATACTATAGAAGGTAATAATCTGATTAGAGCACAGCACAGTGTGCTCTCAGGAGGTGGTTCAGAGGGTAAAGTGCTTGATATGTAAACAAGAGGGACTGAGTTCATATCCTTATCACCCAAAGTAAAAGCGGGCTGTGTTGGGGGCACATCTATTACCCCATTACTCGTGGTGGAGACAGACAGTTCTCTGGGACTCACTGGCCAGTCAGGTTATCCAAAATTCCAGGTTCAGGAAAGAGAAAAATAGTTAGGTGGAAATCCACAGAGGGGATACATGACTTTGGCCCCTAACTTCCACTCATGCACGTGTGATTGAGTGTATCTGCCTATAAGAATGTACACACATATACAACATACAAACACAAAATTTTAGCATACTAAGTACATAAAGTAGTTGTGCTGTTAAGTTTTAGCTAACTTGACATAAATGAGATTCACCTGGGAACAAGGGACCCTCAACTGAAGAACTGCCTCCATCACATTGGCTTGTGAGCATGTGGATGGGCCGTTTCTTGATTAATGGCTGATGTGGGAGGGTCCTGGCCACTGTGGGCAGTGCCTCATTGGGCAAGTAGTCCTGGGTTATATAAGAAATCAATTTGAACAAGCCATGGAAAACAAGCCAGTATGCAGCATTTAGCATTTCTCCTAGGTGTCTCCTTCAGTTCCTGCCTTGATTCCGTAGCTTTCCTCAATGACACATTGTAACTTGTAATGCAAATACTTCTTTTCTTCCTAAATTGCTTTCGGTCAATGTTTTATCACAGTAGAAGAAAGCAAATGATGACAGTAGTAATAAAGTTCTTTAGCCTCAAAAAATTTTTCATGGAATAATATTTGTGGGTTGTACTCTTTCATGATCATGAGTGGTGTGGGTTTGTTTGGGCAAGCACCATCATACAAACTGTTAACTTAGATTGACCACATCTTCACCTGGCAATAATCAGTTCCAGCTCCATTATAATCTTATGGGATTTCTGTTGTCTATCTAGTCTGTCATTGACTGGGGCATTAACTATATCACTGACCTTGATGTATGAAAAGACATTCTCATTAAATAGAAGACAGAATAGACAAAGTCACTGAGTTTTCTTCTATGACTTTCCCCCGTGTTTTGATGGCCCATCTCCCATGGAGGAAGCCTACTATGGCATCATTGTAACCGTTATATCCACATTACTCAGCATAGTCTACCTTGGAAGACTTTCCATTGCAGAGTGTTGGCCCGGCCAGCTGGCCTCAGGGCCATTAGCATCAGTGTCAATTCTAAGACTTCTGAGATCCTCTGAACTGAGACTCATTTGCTAAAGGATTTGGTCCATGCCCCTCTCAGACTTACCTCATTACTGAACACCAGGGTTAAAGGGGCACTGGCACGGTACTTCATTCCAACCTCGGCATGAAACATTTGTCTTTTTCTCCTCTTTTCATATGTAAATATTTATTTTGACTAAGGAACAAGATCTTTGTATGTGGATTGATAAACTCTCTGGGTAAAAGACTGAAAAAAGGGAGCTTTCGCTTAATGGACCACCACTCTTTCCCATGGTGGCAGACAGGGTTCTGCCTATATCCCATCAGGCCTTGGTGTAGCTATAGTGCAGCAAGCCAACTTTTCACCTGACAGTCTCAAATTCCCACTGTGTGTGGGCTGAGTTGTGGGGACAAAAGAATGACCTCGGGGCAGACTGGTGTGGGATGTCCTTCTGTATATGTGTTGCTTTAATTGGCTAAAGAATAAAGCTATATCAGTCAATGACTTTGCAGAATATAGCAAGGGAGACATTCCAAGCAGAGATGGAGGAAGAGAAAAGGCAGAGTCAGGGAAATGCCATGTAGCTGCCGAAGGAAAAGGACATGTGGGAACCTTCGGAACCTTACCAGTAGGACACAGCCTTATGACAAGACACATATTGATAAGAGTGGGTTAATTTAAGATGTAAGAGCTAGCTAGGAATACGCTAGAGTCATTGGTAAGCTGTTGTAATTAATATAGTTTCTGCGTGATTATTCAGGTCAGGGTGGCTGGGAAACAAAGGAGCAGTCTCCACTTACAGCAGGCCTTAATCCAGGACTGACAAGAGCTAGCTGAAAACAAACAGAAAACAAAACAAAAAAACCAAACCAAACAAACAAATAAGAAAACTTCAGCTATTTTACTCCTTAGATTTCCGAGACAGGTTCTGACCACTGCCTAATTCTCTGGAGGGCTTTCGCTCCAGTTAGTCAGCAAGCCACAGCAGTAACTCTGGGTGCAGTGCACGTCTTAGTCTATGCTTTCCTTCCTCTTCTGTTTTAGTTGCTTCCTATTTATCCCATTGATGAGGAAGGGATTCCCACCTCAGGATTTCAGAGAAGCCTCTGTAACAATCAACCCTCAATAGAGATGACTGATGCTAATTTATTAGTCACAGCTGATGGGAGGAGGACACTACATACCACACAGGGTCATGCGGAGATCGGAGTGAGCGCAGTCTAGTGGCCAGGGGTGAGAGTGTGGAATTTCCCCAGCACGAGGGTGTGTTGTTCTGTTTGAGTAACTTAAGCTTGCAGGAAACTAAAGATTGATGCTTGGGTTCTGCAGAAACTGAACCTCATTCTTGTGATAAGAAGGGAACAATAAATAGGGGAACTTCATCAATGGAAGAGATGGGGACAGAGACATTGGATTGGGAGCCTTGTGTCTGGAGCAGAGAGATGGCAATGGCTTGTAGACAGGACATCAGACTCTTTAGCTTGCCCTCAATGTCAAGAGATGCATATTATTGGGCCTCAGGGTTAGACTTTATACTACAGTTAGCTCCCCACCTCCTTCTCATCTTCCCTGGGATCATCTCCCAAACATCCTCCTCCCACGTTCATCTTTGCTATATGGTCTGTTTTCAGGTTAAGATGACAGTAGGTGTGATGGATGCCTTTGGTTGTTAAATTGAATACGTCTGGAATTTGCTAAAGTTGAAACATGGAGGGCACAATAGGAAGGTCCACTTCTAATCCAGATCTTGAGTCTGGAAGACACCCATCTTGAATCTGAGTGTTGAGGCAAGAAGACTCACCTCTAATTTGGATCGGTCACAGCTTCTTCTGGAAGCCTATATAAGGGCATAGAAGAAGGAAGCTTTCATTCTTTGCCTGCTTGCCCTTGTCTTACTATCAAGTCCATTCTTCCACTGGCATTGGAGCCTACATCTTAGGGCTTCCAGCTTCTATTGAAGACCAACTGAGACATCCAGACTCGTGGACTCCTCGTGGACTGAGAAACTACTAGATTCTTGGACTTTCCATTCACAGCTAGCCATTGTTGGATTAGCTGGATTAGCAGGATTAGTAGCCTGATTGTCATCCTAATAAGTTCATATATATATATATTTCTAAAGAACCTTGACTAAAACACTAAGATACATGAAAGCATATTCTGCCTATAGTGTATATAATACATGTATACATACATAGCTGTAATTTCTGAAAGCTATCTTATTTTAGGAAACATTCTTAGGGAACTGGGTGTGGGGAATATGCATGTAATCCCAGTACTTGGTAATCAGGCATTACAAGCTGAAGGCCAACCTAGGGTCTAGGGTGAAAGTCCATCTCCTAAAAATAAACAAAACAAAACAAACCCTTAGATTATTTCTTCAAATTTGAGTTTCAAACAACTTGTGGCAAGGTGAGGTGTGAATGGGGTGAGGATGAGGTGAGGAGGAGGGGAGAGGTGAGCAATAGTGGGGCGCGGTGGAAGCAGGGTGTCAGTGGAGGTGAGGTCAAAATGAAGTGGATGTGAGGTAGAGATGGGGGGTGCGGTGAGCGTCACTGAGAGAAGTGCGGAGGTATTACACGCTAGTTCTCTCTAAAGGAAAAAGGAGAATGATTAGCCACTCATAATGTAAGCTCCCAGAGAAAGTTTAATAAGTGAGACAATGGAACGAGCAGGAATAAATGGGCTGAGAGGAACATCTATGTTAAACCTGTCAAAGTGTCCTCTATAATGGAAATCTGGTTTTTCTTCTATGAGTGACAGGGAGGGGACAATGTTTCAATGACTACATTAATAGGTGGCAGGGCTGACCCCTCCAACATATTGGGTACACTCCGCATTGAACTGTTGCATCTGTTACAATGACAATCATGTCCAGATGCGGCTCTGTGAGGGGAGGAGGGGTGACTGGGTTAGCAGTAAAGCACGGGCCTTGCAAGCTTGAGGATCTAAATTCAGTCCTCAGAAGCCATGAAAATGCTGGAAACAGTGTTGCACACTTGTGATCTCAGCACCGGGGATGTGGAGACAGGCCTGGGGCTCACTCACCAGCCAGCGCCGGGGACATGGGAGAGTCCTGGGGCTCACTGACCAGCTAGCCCAGTTTCATTGGTGGGTTTCAGGCCAGTAAGAGCCCTTGTCATGAAAGAAGTGGACAGCTTTCCAAGGAAGACACTCAGGTTTGTCCTTTGACCTCCACAGGCACACATACCTCATGTGCAGACACACTCAGATGTATGCTTCCACACGCTTATAAAGAACATAAAGACAGAACCTGGGAGGACGCTGTAGAGGACACTGTCCCCTTGGGAAGGTTTAGGAGTCGGCCTAGAGCAGAGGGTGGGGCTGCTGGGAAGAATGTTGATTCAAGCAAACAGATGGAAATTATGAACCTAACCACCGAGAGCCTAAGAGAACTCAGTGAGAACTGATTGTATTTCTGCCGTCAGTGATCGTGGGATAAGTGCTGGGCTTTTGCCCCACTTTACTTCCCTATAATCAGATCAGTAGAATACAAATGGTGTTGTTCTCATGATAATTTCCAAGACAGACAGACAGATGGACAGACAGTACACACACACACACACACACACACACACACACACACACACACACACACACACAAAGAGAGAGGGAGAGAGACAGAGAGTCAGAGAGACAGAGAGTCAGAGAGACAGAGAGTCAGAGAGAGAGAGAGATGTCTGAATACAACAGAGCATGTGATCTCTTCTGGTGTGCATAATTCACAGGGGTGGGAGAAACTTCCCCTTTTCTGTAAATGTCACATTGTTCTAGCAATGCTGTCTGCTACTGTATTCCCATCAGAGTGGTAGAGAAGCATCTATAGACAGTGCTAGGAGCAACCAAAAAGAGAGTGAAAAATGAAAAACATTGATTCATCAACATTCCCTGGGCAGAAACATGGGTCTGATCTATTATTCATTCATTAAATGAACAATTTCTTATTAACTTAAAAGTATATATGGGACATATACAACCACACACTACAGTACTAGGCAAGCAGAAACTCAAACAGATGCGGGGTCTTTGGCCTCCTAGGGCTGTCTGTCAGTCTTGTCATGGCAGGGAAATATTAATTAGTGAATCTCAGGAATGTTATGTTACATGAACAGAAAGAAAATAAGACACTGTAAAAACACGTACCAGGGGAACGGTTCTGGGGAATTGGAAATTTCCCTAAGGAAGCCATTCCGGTTGGCAAAGAGGAAGAAACAAGGAGACTTCATAACTTTTCCACTCTCGTGTGGCTGGGGTTTGTGTGGTGGCTGCTGTTTCTGGTGCAATGCCAATATTCCCGTGTAATTACTTGCTAATTTGGCTGTCTAATATATCAGAAACATATTTTTGTTGTTGTTACCCAGGACTCTGTCCTTGGCGCTCGTGCTGCCCACTGAATGTCGCCAGTTATTCAATGAGAAATGGCCAGGATGCATATTTATCTTCTGCCACAATGAAATGGGTTTTCATCATTTTCTCTTTGGCTGTATTCAAAGTGAAATTACCACTGTCTATCATCCTGTCAACCACAAATTGTTAAACCATTTCTGCATTTTTTTATCATCTGCCTCTCAGGTTGCTTAATATTGTTCCACTTTTCCTGTTTAATTGTTGAAAAATCTCAGCGAAACTCAGTTGACTTTAAGTGGTATTAAATCAATGAAACCAGGCATTTTGGACAATGTCTAAGTACCATGGACTGTAAAGGCAGAGACACAGCCTCATCATTAAAGTGGAGGAAGATAAATTGTTGCCCCTAAGAGTCACTAAAATAGTTTTTTTCCAGTCCATTTCACTAAGTGTTTAGAATGTGTAGTACCTGATTAATCAGTGTGTCATGAACCATGACACAGTGAATAGATTTTCGGTATGCAGCGCAGGGATAGTAAGAAAGGGCTAGAATCATGAAAGGCACTGTTTGCTGTGGAGAGGTATGTTGTCAAGTTCGTGATTAAAGTAGCTCCTGGCCACCTTTGAGGAAAGAGAAGATCTGTGTTGTGGGAAGACAGACAGGAGTGTGGGAAGATTGCCTTTGTATTCACAGTAATTGGACCTGATGGGTGAAATCCTATGCCATAAACCCATTCTTAATTACTTATTGGGTGCTCTAGGCAAATTGCTAACTCACACCATAAATTCATTAATGAGCAAAACAAAAATGATATCTCATAAAACTTGAGGTGTAGTAACTCTGTCAAGTGTAAGCTTTGTCCTAAAGGGATTTTTATGTTGCCTTTTAAATATCAAGATTTTCCTTTAAAAATAGTTAATTCTCATTCTTTCTCTCTCCCCCTCCGTGTGTGTGTGTGTGTGTGTGTGTGTGTGTGACCCCCTAAGCAGAAGAGGGCATCCAATCCCCTGGGAGTGTACTTACAGGTGGCTGAGAACCACCTGACGTGGCTTCTGGGAATCATACCCTGGTCCTCTGCAATAGCAGCAAATGCTCTTAACCACTGAACCATCTCTCCAGTCCCAAAATTTTCCTTTTGCCACACAAATTGATATTGCTTTGATTGGCTTAAAGGTTTTAGTTATTTTGACTAAAGTGGAAGAATGGACTTAGGGTCACCGTTGGGTGTGCTACGTTAAGTAAATAAGTTTAAGATGGAGACTATCATGGAATGGAAGCTATAAAATTTCATATTGTATCCTAAAACATATCTTAAAAGCACTATATAAAATAGATTCTCACAGAACCTTTGTACTTCTGTTTTGCTTCCATTGTACATCAAGGGCTGTGTATCTACAGAGATAAAAGGCAACGAAATTAAGATTTGTTCTTAGATCTTGATTGCTTTAGGAGAGCTAACCGGACAATATTTATGCATACTTTTTGTCTGTCTGTTAGCAACCCACGTCAATAAACTGCATTCAGTACAATGTGTACTGTGTCAGACATGTTGTGAGTTGGGCTCTCTTGGAAGCAGAATCTGGGATGGAGTTTGATACAGGAAATGGATTAGAAAGTGTCCTCAGGAAGAGTACCCATGAAGGAAGCAGAGCTGGATCGTGGGAGAAGATGGACTGTCCATCACTCTAAGAGGCAGTTTCATTTCCAGTGGTATCACTGGACTCATTCCAAGCCCAAAGGACTTAGGAGACTAGAGCTGGTGGGGAGGACATTAGCTCTATTCAAAGGGCAGCATCCCAAGAGGACAGAAGGGGACCTCTTTCACCAAAACCACCCTAGTAACTCGGGCAGTGAAAGGGCTTTTATAGGGAGGGAGAGAAGTGGCAGGGGCAGCGGAGCTGGAAGACTGGCACCGTACTGGTGTCCTAATCTACGGTTTGTGTCTCTGCCCCTCCTACCATGGTCAGACCTTGGCTTCCTTGTACTAATTTCTGTAGTTCTTAAGACAGTCAGTTCTTTTCTGCATGTTAAGCCTTGCAGTAATGTACATGGTGTGTTGATATTCATGTTAAACCTTGCAACAGTGTACATGTTGTGTGTTGAGCTGCGTGTTAAACCTTGCAGCAATGTACATGGTGTGTTGATCTGCACCTTAAACCTTGCAGCAGTATGCAGAATTGGGATGAGAAGGAACCAAACACATTCTGATTCTATCTCACAGTCACCAAATGTTTTGAGGTATTTTTTGTTTCTTTTTTTTTAAGTCTAAAACATTATTTACAAGTTGTTTTCTGAATATTTTAGGCACAGTCTTTTTGTAGAACTTAGAATGCCAGGAAAAAAGGAAAGGGAAGTCAAGGTACAGTCCTCCAAGAACACCATTTGTTTTCCCAGGGTTTTGGAAGTTGGAAAAGCAGTTTGTGCTGTGCCAAGTTGAGGGCTGGAGCACAGCATTACTCACTCACTGCATGTGACTGCCTTTCCGGGTGCGAGACCCTGGAAGGAGCAGCTGTTTCTGCTGAGGCCCGTGGGGATAAAGTCCATGTAGGCCATTGTCAGACAGATGCCCAGCAGCTGGAAGAATGAAGGAGAGGTGTGGCTGGCACACACAGCATTCCGTGTTATCCCTGTATGGCATCTCAGTTGGCTCCAGGAGGTACCCAGGGGCATCTTTATGAGTGAGTCTCATAGAACTTCTGGAAAGGACTGCAAGAAATACAGATATCCACAAAGCTTTCACCAGAGTGGGAAAACATGTTATTTCTTTTAACATATACTTCAAAATTCTCCATCTTTGAGGTAGCAATTGTAAGAAATTAACTGTATCAACTATCATCTTGGTACCTCATTATTGTTTGGAAAACCTGTGTATTTAAGACTTCCTGGTTAAAGGGACAGCGGGAATCTTCAAACTGAATGTCAACAACACGAAAGCAAATGCAAATGGAAGGATATTGGTTTTAGCTCCGAATGCTTGCACGATCTCCTTTTCAGAGAAGCCAGGTGGCAAGGTAAAGAAGTTATAAGAAGGTGTCCACCCAACAGCACTGAAAGAGTGAGAAGCTTGTGTAGGGGTGTCAAGTAAGATGAGGAAGTTCTGATTTTTTTTTTCAGTTTGGTTTGTGTGCACGTGTGCGTGTGTTTGCGTGTCTGTGTGAGCACACCTGGGTACTTTGATAAGTTTCTGTGCACCACGTGAAGGAGAATATAGAGGGCAATGGTACTGGACTCCCTGGAACCTAGGTTATGTGGGTTCTGGTAACTGCCCGGGTCCTCTGCAACAGCAGTGTGTACTCGTAACCACGGAGCTGCGTCTCTAACTCGTGATTGGATGGTTTGGGCAGGGAAACTGTAGGCAAAAATAAGAATAAGATATATGTTCATCGTTTGGGATATATTGGATATCGCTCCGTGTTGGTAAGAAAACTAGAATCATGCTGTTCCTCTTCTGTTTCCAACTTTCTGAGTCCAATGTTCTTCAAATAGAAAATACAAAGATGAAGAAGAGAGAGAAGAGAAATCCAAGACAGGGAAGAATGAGTCAGGTTCTCTTCAATGTATGTCATTTCTGTTCTTCTGATGGAGATAAGTTAGGTACCAGGTCCCAACTTTACTGGGTATTCACTGCTGGTGAAAAGGAAGAAATCCCAGAGGACAGAATACAGTAAAGCAGATGAGTTGGACATGTGGCTCAGTTTGTAGGGTGTCTACCTCATGTGTGTGAAGCTCTGAGTTCGAACTGTGTGTGGTGGTGCATGCGTTTGGTCCTAGAATTCAGGAGGCAGAAGCATGAGGTTCAAAAGGACATCCTCTGCTACATAGAAAGTTCAGAGCCAGCCTGGGATACATGATCTTCTAGTTATAAACAAACAAACAAAACTCCCTAAACCCAGCCCAAACCCAAACAAAACATTTAACTAAAAGAAGTCAAATGTTACGTGGGTATCTCGAGGGTCAATAAAAAAAAATGTGGGTTTTTTTGTTTATTTATTTGTTCGTTTTTTGAGACAGGGTTTCTCTATGTAACGTACTGTCCTGGAACTTGCTCTGCAGACCAGGCTGACCGCAAACTCACAGAGATCCACCTGCCTCTGCTTTGAGTGGTGGAATTAAAGACATGTGCCACCACTGCCCGGCACAATAAAAAAAAAAATTAAGATGACATTTTGGAAACTAGAAATCAATGATCCTGAGTTGAATTACTACGAAAAAGCAGAAAGAAACAATGAGAGCCCATATAGCCAAACTCTCATCTCTGCTTTTGGGCAGAAGCAGGTGAAATATAATAAGAACGAGGCCCTTGAAGCAGAAGCCTCACTTCTGAATCCTGTGTTGGATGTTTACTCGGGTCACATTGCCTCTCAGAACTGCATTCTTTTCATATGGACCCACATAGTTCAGCCCTAGGAAGCAGGACTTTGTATGAAACCTAACCTCATAAATAGGTCTTTAAAAATTAAAATTAAAGTACATAAAAAGTAACTCAACTCAATGATCTTCAGTGATGTTGGTTTTTTTTAAAAGTCCCATTTCCTTTAATTTTTCTCAACAGGTTTAGAGATTCAAATCTGAGAAATATTGCAAGAATTCTGTTGTTTCCTTCTGGATCCTGTGGTTTTAATTCCCTTTGTAATGCTCTCTTTATCTTCCTATTCCTTCGCTCTTCCTCTGTTTGTTATTTTCCACTGATGAGCCATTTCTCTGAGTCTAACTCCTTCTAAGCCTTTCAGGTTCCATCTTCCCCTATTAATTCTCTGTCAATGTTTTACCTTTGATGCACAAAAAGCCCAGGACTTGCTGAGCTAGCTTTCCTAGGGAGATGAGTGGGGGTGCAGAGCAAGTGGAGAGTTGAGAAAAGGCAGCCATGGGCTTCTTTTGGCAGTCTGATGGAGAGGAAGAGTCTGAGCTCATTCTTTCAGTGAGCAGTCCTATGCCAGGGCTGAGCTTGGTGCTGGAGTAGCAGCAAGACACAGGGCAGAGAAAGCCCAGCCCACTTGAGGAATCATTATTAGCATAAGAAGCAAAAGAAAGATGCTTAGGTGTATGCAGAGATCAGCCTTAGACAGAAGGAGAGAAACGTCACTCGAAGGGGCTAACATAAGACCTACAGAATGAAAAAGAATGTCCAAGATAGAAGAGCAAATGAGTGAGCCAACCCTGCCATTAGGGTGTGTGAAAAATAGAAAGAGTGGGGGCACAGAGGAAACAAAATGAAAATACAATAAAAGCAGTTCCTAAGTTAGGGTGTGTGATGGGAGGCAAACCTCGGTGAGGACGTTGCATTTTATCCCAGTAATACTCCAGAGCAAGTTTTTTTTTTTTTTTTTACAAATAAAATATACATTTATTATATTCCTTTACAATATAAGTTGTTATACAGTCATTGGAAGGAAGTCCATAAAAATTTTTAAAATGTATGCTATAAAACCTAAAGCAATCTCAAAAATAGAATGCAAGGCCGGGCGGTGGTGGCGCACGCCTTTAATCCCAGCACTTGGGAGGCAGAGGCAGGCAGATCTCTGTGAGTTTGAGGCCAGCCTGGTCTACAGAGCTAGTTCCAGGACAGGAACCAAAAGCTACAGAGAAACCCTGTCTCAAAAATAAAAAAAAAAATAGAATGCAAGAAGTAAGTACAGAACATGTAGAAATAAACCAACAATGTAGATAAATTTATAAAAAAATTAATATTTGATAAATAAGATAAACAACTCATAGAGGAGAAAACAAAGGAAAAAATACTTTATTTGATTTTTGAGCCAGAGTCTTTCTGGCCTGGAACATGTGATTTATCCTGCTTCAACGTCCCAAATGCTAGGTTATAGACAAGTGTAATGCCAGACTTTTACTTTTATAAGCATCACACAAATTTGAAGGGAAATTAACTGAAGGGAAAAGCACAAAACTTCAACATTTGTGAGAGCAGGTAAAGCAGTTTTTTTGTTGGAAATTTAAAGACTTAAATCTGCTGGAACTGATGGGAGGTCCCAAGTCAACAACTGGATTCCCACCTTTAGAAGTCAGAGTAAGAAAAGCAAATTAAGCCATCTGAGGTGACACAAACCTTTAATCTCAGCGATCTCAGACTTCTAGGTCAGCCTAGTCTATATAACAAGCTCCAGGACAGCCAGGGCTACGGACAAAAACAAAACAAAGAGAAAGGGAGAGAGGGAGGAAGGAAGGGAGGGAGGAAGGAAGAAAGGAAGAAAAGAAAGAAAGAAAGAAAGAAAGAAAGAAAGAAAGAAAGAAGAGAAAGAAAGAAAACTAAGCCTAAAGAAACCATGAAAAAGGAAACCATAAGATTGGAATAGAGAGGGCTGAGACATGACTCGACAGTTAAGAGCACTGACTACTCTTCTAGAGGACCTGGGTTCAATTCCCAGCACCCACATGATAGCACAACTTTCTGCATCTCCAGTTCCAAGGGACCTGGTACCTATGGCTTATCACCAATGTGTATAAAATAAAAATAAATAAATTTTAAAAAGATTGGAGTAAAGATCAAATCTATAGAAATAACAAAATTCATAACAATGAAATTCGTGTCCTGAGAAATTAACGTCCTTTGATAGGCTCTGTTCCTAAGACAGACTCTACAGTTTTTAGCTTTGCTCTCCTCAATGGTAGCGCCTGTACTTATTTCCTGGCCTACATCTCAATGCTGTGTTTTTACCAGCCTTTCAGATCTACTCTTTTTTTTTTTTTTTTTTTTTTTTTTTTTTTTTTCAGGCAAATAGATGGAGCTAGAAAACATCATTTTGAGTGAGGTAACCCAGACCCAGAGAGACAATTATCACATGTACTCACTCATTAGTGGTTTTTAAATATATAGCAAAGAAAACCAGCCCACAAATCACAATTCCAGAGCCAGTTTTAAAGATGAGCATGAACATTACATAGAGAACGGACAGCTATTGGGGGGCACACGGAAGCTGAAAGACTAGTTAATAGAATGTCCAGACAAGGCTGGGTAAGACAGACAAAAGGGCAAAGTGATGTGGACAGACTAGAGACAGAATAGCCCAGAGCCTGGATAGCGAAGAAGTATAAAATTGATTAAGGATAATCAATTTTCAGCTTAAGCTGCTCATTGTCATCCATGGAGACAGAAGTGACTAGAGGGAAAGGAAGACCAGGGTGGTGTTGGGTCCCCACTGCATTTGACCAGACTGCCAGAAGACACCAAGTGGAAAGACCAGCGAGGCTGAGGACCACACAGACAAATCTGGAGCCCAAGGAGCCCAATGGAGGAGTCACTGCACAGATAAATTTAGGTGTCATCACCAGGGAGTATTCAAAGCAGAGGGCAGCAAACTGGCTTAAGTCCCAGTCCATGGCCTTATGATAACTGCTCTAAAGTTGTATGGCTTGGGGAACTGCTCTCTGCCTCCAATTTAGGATCAGCTTCCCAATTAGAAACCCCACTTTAGGATTTCTCACTGAATTAATAATTTTCTTTGAGTCTTAGGCAAGGGATTGGGCCTGGCCTGGACAGTCGGTCTGTAGATGGGATGGAATGAGACAGTATAATGCCATGATCCATGTTGGAACCTGAGAAGTAGCTGTCTTCTAGGACAACAAGATCTGAACTGTGGGTGGTGTGAGTGTGGTCACAATAATGGCGAAA
Organism: Microtus ochrogaster; assembly: GCF_000317375.1. Taxonomy (NCBI): domain Eukaryota; kingdom Metazoa; phylum Chordata; class Mammalia; order Rodentia; family Cricetidae; genus Microtus; species Microtus ochrogaster. Next base: position 1,891,132 of record NC_022018.1, on the reverse strand, counting down.
GCTCACCAAGAAAGGTCTTAATCTGAGCACGGTGGTACATACACTCCCGTTATCTCAGTACTCAGAAGGCTAAGGTGGGAATATCATGAGTTCTAGGCTAGCCTAGGCTACACAAAGAAACTGTCCCCAAATTTAACAAAACAAAACAACAGCAACAAAACTTCGATAGTGTGGTAGTTTGAAAGAAAATGGCCCCTAAAGGTTGTAGCACTATTAGAAGGTGTGGCTGTTTTTGAAGTAGGTGTGGCCTTGTTGAAGGAAGTGTGTCACTGTGAAGGCGAACTTCGAGGTCTAATTTATGCTCAAGCCACACCCAGTGTCTCATACAGCTTCCTGTTGTCTGTGAGTTAAGACAACTCAGCTCTTTTTCCAGCACCATGCCTGCCTACATACTATCTTGCTTCCTTTCATGAGGATAATGAACTAAACCTCTGAACTTTAAGTGAGCCACCATAATTAAATGTTTCCCTTTATAAGAGTTGCTGTAGTCATGGTGTGTCTTCACTGCAATAGAAACCCCAAGACAATTAGTGAAACTGGGAAAGGATTCTAACTGAAGGTCTCAAAGTAGAAACTCAGGCAGGCTTGAGGAGGG
>NC_022018.1:1887950-1890427 GCF_000317375.1 Microtus ochrogaster | reverse complement strand
CAGGCCCTAGGGCTGCTGTGACTCTAAAATGATCCCGCTGGGGATCTTTGCTTGAAAGCCTCAGGGCTGGGAGAAGACGACAGGCCTTAAAAGCGTGCTTTGAAATGCAAATCTGTTCATCTCCAGGCCTGAGACATTAACGCTCCTTAGAACTCATTGCTGGGTATGACCTCAACTCCTTTTTCAGGTGGATAGGAAATAGGAGTAGTAAGTAGTTAAAGAATAGAAGTCCTTCTGGTAGGAGGTGCTTTAGAGGCCAACCTTAGAGGACTTGAAAAGAGGTCCTGGTGACCAATAGAAACAGCTTCTGGGATCAGCCAACTTAGAAGGCTGAAAGGGAAAATTGCAGCCCACCCTAGATAGAACTGTAACAAAACCAAGTAGCTCCCTCCACTTTACCTAGAGTCAGATAATCCTAGATTGTAAGAAAAGTCACCCCAAGACACTGGATCAGCTGGGAAATTGTGAATGAGCAGATGAGAAATTAATACACTTGAATGTAGTTTCAGATTTGTCAAGGAGGTTTATTGCTCCTGAGTTGCCTGAGATGACATTTGATTGACTGCACTTCTAAGAACCTAATACTATGTTCAGTCACTTTTACTTCATCTTTTCAAAGATTATGTCTTTGCTCTGTTTCCTGCTCTGATTTCACCTGTAATTATATTGCTTCAGGCCGTGAGTGATAGGTCTCTCGGGACACTTTCCTAACCTTTATTAATTACAATGTACCTAAGCACAGTAAATTGGGCTGTGCACTTTTCTTAGACTCTCACTAAATATTAATGAGAAAATTTAAATATCTTTACTTAAAATATCACAAAATCTCAATTAAATAGGATTAAGAGATTGGGCCCATCAAATTAACTAATTCTTATAATTAGCAAGGGGTTCATTGGAAGACCCTTGTTCTCAGAGGTTTTCATCTTCCCCCAGAGGAGCTACCCTGAGTCCTCCTGTCTGTCTGGTTATTTATTCACGCCTTGATTTGAGTTTATTAGAAGTTTCAAAAGGCAATGAAACAGCCACACCAGAGACAGATGTCCCCGTCATGACTCAGGTATGAGACCGGAACTCTGCTTACACCCAGTCTTAGCCACAAGCTTGGGAAGAGGTGGGAGTTCTTCAACAAACTGTGATTTCCTAAAGCCATTTTTTTTTTTTTTTGAGACAGGGTTTCTCTGTAGCTATGGAGTCTGTCCTGGAACTTGCTCTGTAGACCAGGCTGACCTTGAACTCACAGAGATCTGCTTGCCTCTGTCTCCCAAGGTGCTGGGATTAAGGCATGTGTCACCACTGCCCTATCTTATAAATATAGGTTGCAGGGAAAAAGCATAAATTCCAGACAAGATTGGCATGTTCCCCATAAACTGAATGAGCTAGTTCTCTTTCCTCAATTATAAAATCATTGTTTTCCAGATCTTTCATGTCATTTGATATTTCTGAAATCACAGGAAGATAAAATGTTCCATTTTCTACTTTTTATTAATTTCTGTGACGTACTTTTCTTATTTTATTCAGGACAAGAGGTATATTCCCCCAATGTTTAAACATTATTGCTGAAAGTTTCTTTGTAATTATTTTGAACTCTACAAATAAACAAAAACAACTATAACAATATTTTCAGACACATGTACTTAGCAACTAGTTTATATAATATTGATGTTTCTGTGACAAATGACTTCCTGAACTCTCTACCTTCATTAGGCAGGGCCATCAGGTTACTCTCAGCTTTGCCCTGGTTACACTGTTCCATCTCACAATAATTCAAGAACAGAAAACTCCATTCACAGAAATTTTCAATAGTAACACAGAGCCACTACTGTAGGAGTGCACATCTGTACACAGTCAATATTGTAGGAGTGCACATCTGTACACGGTCACCATTGTATGAGTGCACATCTGTACACAGCCATTATTGTAGGACTGCACATCTGTACACAGCCACTATTGTAGGAGTGCACATCTGTACACAATCAATATCGTAGAAGTGCACATCTGTACACAGTCATTATTGTAGGAGTACACATCTGTACACAGTCACTACTGCAGGAGTGTACATCTGTACACAGTCGCCATTGTATGAGTGCACATCTGTACACAGTCACTATTGTAGTAGTGCACATCTATATACAGTTAGTATTGCAGGACTGTACATCTGTACACAGTCACTATTGTAGGAGTGCACATCTGTACACGGTCACTATTGTAGGAGTGCACATCCATACACGGTCACCATTGTATGAGTGCACACCTGTACATGGTCACCATTGTAGGAGTGCACATCTGTACACAGTCACCATTGTAGGAGTGCACATCTGTACACAGTCAATATTGTAGGAGTGCACATCTGTATACAGTCACTATTGTAGGAGTGCACATCTGTACACAGTCACTATTGTAGGAGTACACATCTGTACACAGCCACTATTGGAAGAGTACACATCTGTACACAGCCACTATTGTAGGAGTGCACA
>NC_022018.1:1850477-1887815 GCF_000317375.1 Microtus ochrogaster | reverse complement strand
AGTGCACATCTGTACACAGCCACTATTGTAGGAGTGCACAACTATACACACAGTCACTATTGTAGGAGTGCACAACTATACACAGAGTCACTATTGTATGAATGCACATCTATAATTCCAACAGACAGGGGTTGGAGGGAAGAAGCATCTATGTCTGAGGGTAGCCTGAGCTAAATAGTATGTTTGAGACCAGTCTACACAACAAACATAAGGAACATAAGGGGGAAAACCGAGATATCTTCTCATTGATGTCTTGTCTCAACGACTGATTCTCCAAGATTGAGTGAAAAACTATTCAGTTAGTACAGAAATTCACTCATGTGGATGAGAACATGCTGATTATCATTATAGAGACAAGATGGATGCTTCAGTGTGGACATAACTGACATCAGACAATATCTCCAGTCCTTGCACCCTGTGATGACTTTTCAAAGGTGACCTGCATCCTCTAGCTGTCATCAAGATTTTGCATAATAGACATTTAAGGGCTGCATCCATACAGCCAGATTCCATGCAGGGCTGCCTGAAGGTTTGCCTTGATGCAGAGCTGCTGGGAGACCAAGCCTTGTAGCTGAGTCAGAAAAGCAATTACGTTGTGTTCTCAGCATGCAAGACACCTCTTACACTATTTTCTTTGTTGTGCTTTTTCATATGGAAAGAAAGATCTCCAGTTAGTGACATGTGATTTAGCTCATTTTACTCTCATGATTTTCAAGTTATTTTATTGCTTTTCCACCAACATTGCACTTCAGCTGTAAGAAGAATCTCTCACATTACTGGTGTGTGAAGTCTTGCTGTAAGCTGTGTATTAGCAACCTTTCGGATCGCTGTGATACCCGACAATAGCAACTTAAGGAGGAAAGGTTCATTTGGGGTCACAGTTGGAGAGTTCAGGGGTTGTGGCGGGAAACTTGAGGTGGAAACACATTGTACCCGCAGTCAGGAAGCAGAGACTCAGAGAGGCTTATGTCTAGATTACTTTCTCCTTTTCAGCCAATTCAGGACCCCAGTCCATGGAATGGTTCCCCGCATTGGCCTAGATCTCTCAAATCAGATAATCCTCTGCAGACATGCTCAGGTTCAGCACGTTTTCCTGTGGTTCTTATAAATCCTATCAAGTAGGCAACCATTTTTTTGTTTGTTTGTTCTTTTAAGACACAGTTTCTCTGTGTAACAGCTATAACTGTCCTGGAACTCACTTTGTAGAGCAGGCTTACCTCGAGACTCACAACGATCGGCCTGCCTCTGCCTTCAGAGTGCTGGGATTAAAGCCATGCACCAGCACCACCAGGTGGCACCAATTTTTAACCATCATGGGCTATTAACAAAGAGACTATGAAGGCAGAAGAACTTGACTTTGAGACTTTTAAGACCTTGTTACCCAACTCACTCTCTCAGTCCAAGAGATTGGCACAACCTGGGAGTCTACTAGAAATGCAATACCTTAGGTCCCACCCCCATTTACTAAACCAAGATTTGTATATTTTGTAAACATTTCCAGGAGACACTAGGGCTTGATGCAGTTGGAGATGCTCCACTTAAAGAGGCAGGCAGCCCAGTGATGAACTGTGCAGTATGCATTGCTGTTCCTGAATGCCACTTACTATGTGGATCTCCCACTCCCGGGACCGTGCTGAGCCTTTTTATGAATTATCTCTTACAGGCTTTGCATTGCTTCCATGTGAGAGACACTATTATCCCCAGATAGAGAAAGGTTAAATAACTTTCCTTAGGTTAATGGTGCGATGTGTAGCAGAATAGAGATGGGAATTAGTGTCTTCTCAACACCAGTGTTAATCTTGCTCACCCACTCTGTTTATTCAGAAATGACTCCAGCATGCTTGTGCAGGGCATTAAAAGGTAATTTTTATAAGAAGGCAAGAACACATCTCACACAGATATGAGAACGGACACTGTAAAGGTTCTGTGTAACGTGTCAGTGAGGACACTTGTGAGATGTTATAGCTGATTTAAGAAGAGTTTATACAACTGACACATTTATCAACTAGGAAGAGCCATGAGTGTGAAGACAAGGCAAAGCCAATGTGTATGTATGGCAGGGATGTCTCTCCATCGGAAATAATTCCTCTGCGAACCTATGAACAAGAATGCTTTTGTGTTGCCATTGTTATCTACAAAGTGAAAAAACGGCTCCAAGAAACAAAACTATTCATGACAATGTTGTAATGGTGAAGCAGATTTTATTTCCATACCTACCACAGTAGATGTTATTCCTGGAGCTTTGTAGTAGACAAACACAGCTTCAACTCCAGGGAAGGAAAAGCAAAAATTTATAACTAGAAACCAGGATATGTATGTGTGTATATATATATATGTGTGTGTGTGTGTGTGTGTGTGTGTGTGTGTGCATGTGTTGTTGGGGTGGGGATCTATTATTAGGGGGAAACAGGCTCTAGTACAGGATTTTGCTGAAGGCAGATCTGAGGGATCAAATATTCTAGTTGCTTCTCTGTTGCTCTCATAAAAGACTAACCAAAAGGACCACAGGTGAGAGAACATTTATTTGACTTATACTTCCAGATCACTTTCCATCATTGAGGGAAATCGGGGTAAAAAATCAAGGCAGGAACACAAACCAGAAGCCATGGACGAAGGCTGCATGCTGGCTCACCCACAGGCTTAGGCTCAGTTTCTTGTGTAGCCCAGGACTTGCTTAGGGATGGTGCTGCCCACAGTGTACAGGGCCCTCTTCTAGCAAGTACTAATCAAGACAACTTCCCACAGACTTTCTCACAGTCCAGTCTCATCTGAGAAAAGGTCAGTGGAGACCCCCTTCTCAGGTGACTCTAGGCTGTGCCAAGTTGGCAGTTAAAGCTGACTAAGACAGTCCAATGTCTTTGTGCTGGATGACAGTGGACACAGATAGCTATTGGTCCTTCAAGCTTCTATTCTTATTGTCTAAGCGAGAAAGGAAACAACAAGGTACAGAAAGAATTGTCTCAGTCACTGTTCTGTTGCAGTGAAGAGACACCATGACCAAGGTAGCCCTTATAAAGGAAGACATTTAATTAGAGGCTTACTTAGCGTTTCAGAGGCTTAGTCCATTATTATCATGGCAGAGAGCATGGCGCCTTGCAGGCAGATGCTACAGCAACACCTGAGAGCCTCATCCTGATTATCAGGCAGAGAAAGGGAGACTGGGCCTGATGTGGACTTTTGAAACCTCAAAGTCGTTGACATACTTCTTCTAACAAGGCCATACCTCCTATTCCTTGTAATGCTTTCAAACAGTCCCAATCCCTGGTGACCAAGCATTCAATTATATGAGCCCATGGGGGCCTCTCTTACTCAAACAACTACAGAAGAACAGGGCTCCTTCTCTGAACGTTTGCTTTGATATTTGGGTAGGAATGTGCTATTTGTCCAACTCTGCCACAACATTTTAGCAACTAAGCCACTTTCTAGACCCAACATTTTATTTTTCTAAGTTCATCCTTGCATACATTTTGCTTTTTTAAGATCTTGGTTACATTAATGTTTGTTCTATAGTTTATTTTATCCTTTTTGTACATTTTATAGGGTTTTTAAATTAACTTTTATCTGGACTACATATTTATTAGTAATGTGTTTTGATGATTTTTTATTTTAAAATATTATAAAATATTGTCATTTTACTAAAAAAAAGCTGACTAAGACAATGGACAATGAGTTTGAGGAGATACTGAGTATACTCAGTTAGAATGTGGGGTGCAGAATCGCCTGGCTGAGCAAGGTTATTGCTAGAGTTGGGCCCTTAAGGGCATGTCCTGCAGTTGGAGCTCCTTGAGCAGAGTTCAGGATAAGGCATAACAGAGTTTGATCAAAAAGAGAACCCTGTAACCCCATAAACTCAGAAGAGATTTAGGAAGGATGGGAATGTGATGCTCAGTGAAAAAGTGCTCCCTTGAAGGAGTGGAGTAGTGGGGTGGCTGAGCACACAGTATCATTTGGTGGCAAGAGATGGCCAGTTGGGGCTCTGTCTCCCCTATTATTTGGTGATTTCATTTAGATTGCCTTTATATAGGTATACATTTTAGGAAGCTTCTATTGAATTAGGTTTTCATACCATGACTCCAATGGCCCTTGATTCTTAGCTGTCTCTCCCTGTGCTCTCTCCACTTTCCTTCTCTTCCCTTCCCCTCAGTTCCAGCCTCCCTTTCCCCTTCCATCCATAGCTCTCTATTCGATTTCCCTTTTCTATGGAGGTGCATCGCTCCCTCCCCAGTCACTTACTCTATGACTAACTTCTGTGGTTCTATGGATTGTAGTTTGGTTATTGTTGACAACATCCACAGCATATAAGTGAATATATACCATATTTGTCTTTCTGGATCTGGATTACCTCAGTTAGGGTGTTTTTTTTCCTCTAGTTCCATCCATTTACCTGTGAATTTCATGATTTCATTTTTCAAATGGCTGAGTCATATTCCATTGTATGAATATACTGAGTTGTCTTTATTCATTCTTATGTTGAGAGACATCTAGGTTGTTTCCAATTTCTGACTATTATGAATAGAACAGCCTTGAACATGGTTGAACAAGTAAGTGTCTCTGTGACAGGATGTAGGGACCTTTGGGTATATGCCCAAGAGAGGTATGCCTGGATCTTGATGTATGTTTATTCCCATCTTCCTGAGGAACCACCACACTGATTTCTACAGTGACTGTGTAAGTTTGCACTTCCACCATTAATAGGTGAGTGTTCCCCTTACTCCATATCCTACCAGCACAAGTTGTCATTTGTTTTATTGATCTTGGCCATTCCAACAACTGTAAGATGAAATCTCAAAGTAATTTTTTTCTTCAGACTATTAGATTCTTGTTTTGTTTTGCTTTGTTTTTCTGAGACAGGGTTTCTCTGTGTAGCCCTGGCTGTCCTGGAACTTGCTTTCTATACCAGGCTGGCCCCAAACTCACCAAGATACACCTCTCTGCCTCCTAAATTCTGGGATTAAAAAACTCAATCAGTTCAAAATAGTCTTGATTTGCAATTCCCTCTTGACTTAGGATGTTGAACACTTCTTTAAGTGTCTTTCAGCCATTTGAGTTTCCTCTATTGAGAATTCTCAGTTAAATCTATACTCCAATGTTTAATTGGGTTATTTGTTTTCTTGATTTTTATGTATTTTGGATATTAACTCTCAACTGATGTGTAGTTGTTAAAAATCCTTTCCCATTCTGTGGACTGCTGTTTCGTTCAAATGTCGGCCTCAAAGGAGCTGGGAAATGTGCTTTTTAGGGCTGAGCACTCAGTTGCTCCTTATGCTCAGCATCTTAAACAACCACTAGTCTATGCATTCACCACCACCATTGCCGAGTGAAGCTTCCTGGATTAAGGCAGAGAGTGACATATGTTTATGGGCGTAAACGTATATGGTTCGAAGACAGTTGGATGTCATATTAAGTTAGTTAGCAATAGTGTGTTATCTTCTGTATAGCGTGGGGCTTGTGATATCTCCAGCCCCAGGTTGTCACCAGATGTATAGTTTTAGGCATGGTTTCCTCCCATGGATCTTGTTCCAAATCCAATAAAAGAGTGGTTGGCTGCTCCCATAACTGTGGTACTACTATTTTGACTGGCAGATTGATATTACAGTTCATAGAGTCCATAGTTGTGTAAGTGTATGGATGGTTTTTCTCTCCATGTGACCATGAAAGTTAGCCAACAGGTTCAGTAGTAAGTTTGCTGTGTTTAGATCCCCCAATTCTGAATTATCTTGGCCTGATCCTCTGGGAGCTCCTTGAGAACTCTAAGATATAGACATCATGCAAACTAAATTTTATCTATAAATATGCAAATTATCTTACCCCTTTCTAAATAGCTTTACCTCCACACATTCATGTCAATATTCTTGATTTATAAATATGTTGGTACTGTGAACGCTTCCTTTAACTAGGTCCCTTATGAGCAAAATAAAATCTTTCATGTGTATAATTTTGTATATGCACAATAGTTTAGAATTTATAATTTTGAAAATGGTCTTTCCATAATGCGAATGTTCGAGATTACATCTTGATATCTGATTTACTAGTCAAGGGGTGGCTAATTAATCTTCATTGATGGCAAATGGAAACAGATAAGAGCCAAGTAAACAGAGATGATCTGCAGAATATTTAACAATTTAAGTTGCCAGCAGTGTTCATGTTTAAAAGAATAACTCTCTATCTACATTGTCATTTTAAAAGCAGTTCCCATATTTTGAATTAAATGCACAGATTCATGGTTTCTTGAAATTAATGTGATTATGGAAACTAGCTGGCTCCCATGCTGCAGTGTCAGATGGTGTGTGTGCATTTACTCGCTTGCTCGCTTGCCCCCCTCACCCCCGGCAGATGACTTGCACCAAGGCAACAATGTTATAGCTCTTTTCACTGTACCCTCTCAAGTGCCACCCATCTCTCAGGCACCTTGTGTGGACTCCACAAATAACTGGTGAATGACTGAGAAAAGAGAAAGATCAGGATCTGCCCCTCATCTTTGTGGGCACCGAGCCTCAATTTGATCTGGTTTTGAGTATGGGCATTTCAGAAGCAGTATTCATCAAGACACATATGAGGATGATATACAAGCCAGGACACTACTTTGTTAGTGGAGAGTAACCGACCACACAGTGTGCTGGGTGTTTGCTATGTTGGCTTCTCTGGAGGAACAGAACTGATGGAGTGAGAACTTGTTATAAAGATTTATCCGGTTGGCTTATACCAAAGGGACCAGTTAATCCAACAGTGATTGTGAGATGGAGAATCTGGGAACCTGGTAGCTGCTCAATCCACAACTCTGAGCCTTAGCAGTCTCAGGCTGGAGCTGGAGACCTTAAGAATTCCTGGAAGGCTCCCGTTTTCAGAAAAAGATGGCTTCTAATGTAAGCCAGACATGGGGGGTGACAGTGGCAACAGAAGGCTAGAAGCACTGACCAGCATGATGCAAGCACACAGAACTATTTCTTCCTTGAAGCTCTTTTTATCTAGGATTTCTGGAAAGCTCTGCCTGATCTAGGGGAGGATCTACTCCATTCATTTCACCCTTCCTACAAACACCCCCACAGATGGCCCAGGGGCTTCTCTCTTAGTTGATTCTAGTTCCTATCAAGTTGAAAATCAAGATTAATCATCACAACTGCCCTTCTCCTAACAAAAGCCTACATGGGGGTAGGGAAGCATACCATAAGAAATTTTCTTGATGATCTTAGACTCTAACTCGAAGGCTTAGAAGCAGGAACCAGGTCCTACCCGGCCTGAGTCCCAGCCACCAGCCAGCTTGTTAGACCCCTCCACACAGGGTTTTCTGTGAGCGATCTACATGCTGTCCTGTCTTCTCGCTCTTGGATGAAGAAAGAATATTAGAAACGTTTAACTAAAATATTCATTCTTTGAGCTTTCTGTTTTTAGAAACCATTCTCCGACTATTATTAATGCATCCATTCCTCCGAGAGAGCAAAATTGATCAGACTTTAAGCTTTATGTTGTGGCACCCATTATGTTACCATAAATAGAGCGTCGCTGTACTTGGCATTCTGGAGAGCCTTACATGCAGATTGTTCCTTGGGATATTTTCCTTGGCTGGGGTAATGATTGCATGATTGCATGATTACAGGTCCCACTCAGAAGGTGACATTAATTCTGTGCTGTAGAGGTCTTGGTGGATACCGAGTACCAGTGGCAGTGTTCTGCAGATTTGTGGAACATCGTTCCCTTGAGAGATATTCTCCGCGTTATCAGACTTGTACTGTTTATTGCTTGGCCAAAGCCAGTGCAGTATCCCAGCTTCTTGCTTCTCTGCTGAAATCCCACCAGGTGGATTTGTAAAATGGTCACTTTCAACTCAAGGATGACTTATAAAAACAGATGTTTCACAAAAGCCCGCCATCTATAGACGTAACACCGATAGAAGAAAAGCTTCATTTTGCCTCTTCTCCCCTAAGTCTTGTTAAAGAGTTCTTCCTCTTGGACACTGAAGCAATGACAATGTGCCTAAAGGCTTGTTTGCTGGCACAAAACAAACAAATTCTATTATTAAGTAATAAAGGCAGTCAGAATTCATGGTATAAGACTTGCAGGGAATGGAGGGAAAGAGAAATTTGTATCATTTAGTGTTCAGTAAACTATCATTAAACTCATAGTCAAAGGCCAGCCAGCTAGATGGCTGATGTTTTGGGCTACATGTCCCAAGGGGAAAGATTTGGAGCGGAGAAGTAGCATGATGAGATCAAAAGCACATGTGAGACAGCCCACTGTGGAGCAATGAGAATAGGTGAAGGAAAGGAAGCCTGTGCCGAGGTTAGGGAGAGCAGGCAGGTGGCGAAGGTGGGAGACCCACAGGCAGTGTACAGAACAGCACCTGTAGCTGAGTGCCCGTCATGACCTTAGACAGTGCCAAGACATACAGAGCAGCCCAGGAAAGACGCTGCGAAAGGGCTCTGACTGTGGGTGGAACCAGATTTTGCTGCCAGTTGGGAAGCGGAGGAGAGGTCTCCTTTGACTTAGTGATGCTTTCTGAGAGCCAGGCAGCGAATTTATAAACAGAGAAGAAGGGCAGCGGTGGCTTGCTATTAGAATAGGCAATAAAGTGAGGGGGGCGGCAAAGTGAGTTATTTTGCTTTTGATTTTGAGATAGTAGTGACTTGATCATGGCAATGGCAGACAGCATTTGGCGGGGAAGGACCCTATCTCAGAGGCGACGCAGTGGGATGGGCGGCAGGTGCATTGTCATTATCTCAGAGAGGAGGTCTTTCTTTCAGATGGAAGGTCAGGACTGACAGCTATGGATTAATCACACCCAGCAGCACCGTGTCCTCTGAAACAGGCAGCGTGATTGAGTGCCATGTGGGAAGGGCAGTGAATGGTCAAGACAGTAGGAGATCTGAATGTGTAGAGCGCTCCCTGAGGGAACTGGGGTTTGAAATAGAATTGCTAAGGCCTAGCAAATTGGACACTATGGATTTATCAAGTCACCAGTCCTATGGGCCTCAGGTCGAGGGATATCCATGATTGGCGCTTTATTTCTTCAGTCACTTCTTTTGCAAGCTGTGGGGGGCTGTCAGTGGAGGAAGGAATCAGGGTGCTGACAAGTCGTGACAGATGTGCTAAATGCTACAGACGCACAGAGACAGGTGAGCAGGGCTTGCAGAGGAACACTGGCAAGGAGGACCATTGTTGTCATCTCTGCTTGTTGCTTTGGGAAGCATTAAAATCTAAATTAGTCTCCAAGTTGTAGCACAGTTGAGAGAATCACTGTGCTACCCAGGACGTGTCTCTCTGGTGGTGGACGGGGAACTGTGGCAGGGATGCTTGCTGTGAGGTTTGGTCAGGAATATATGAGCCCATAATTTTCTGTTTTAAATAATTTGGTAAAAAATTTACATCAGAAAATTGCAGTGAACTGGAATTAAACAGCAATATTAAGAACTCAGAGGGGACAAAACCAGAACTCATACTTGGAGCTTGCAGAGTCTACCCTTGGGGTTTGGGGTGGTTCAGACAGCGCCTGGAAGTCCTCTGGATCCTGTTCCTCTTTCTCTCTCTTCCCCAGTGACTCAGACCACACTGAACTAGTGCCAGGTGGATATTTCCTTATTTGTCTCTTAAAATGAGATTCGGATAGCAGACTGTGGTGCCATTTGCTTCTGTGGCTTGCCATAGCCGAGACTGTTTTCACCCCCACCCCTATTGATACCAGTCCTTTGGGGTGGACTATTCTGACCAGATCTTGCTGGAGAAAGGTAGATGGGGGTCAGCTTATACACCCTCCCTCTTGACCCATGGCAACCTCTGGTTTTACCAGCTGCTCTGACTCAGAGCTTTTGGAGTTTCTACTTTTATCTTGATTGCTCCCTTTCTCTGTTCCTTTTGACTTATCAGAAAGTTGCCCGCCAATCAGACGTTAAGGAGGACTCACCATCACAGCCACTCTGGGCTGCATGCTAACCTCTAAGACAGTATCTGTCTGCCAGTTATGAGTTTTCTCACTTCAGAGCTTATAAGGTTTTTGGTTTCTTCTTTCCGAGTGTCTTAGAAAGGTAGAGGAAAAGGAAGAAACTAAAGGTTTTGAATGAAAAAAAGGGTCAGAGAGACACAGAAGGCAAAGGAAACTAGAAGGCCCCTGTCTGTTCTCTGGGGATTGAGTGACTCCCTGCAGACAGAGGGATCTGTAGCCCCTCTGGTGATGAAATACTGACTGGCCTGAGAACAGATTTCAATGATGATTTTAGAGCAAGAACAAACAGTTATCTGATAGCTTCTGTGTGTCGGGTGTTTTCATAATACCCTGTTTAATCCCCTTAGCTACTTTATTGGGAAGAATTAAGAAAGAAAAACTCTCAGGCTGAAGGCTGAGGTCAGAGTGAAGCCCAGAAGGCAAGGTCAGCTCCACTAACTCCAAGGACCTCACTCACTTCTCCAGACTCCATTCTCATGCTGTGTCTGATACTCTCAACTGATTTGCATACAGTCTGCCTGGTTTGTGGCTGGGCAAAGCTGGTTTTGTTTATTAAGAAGTTCTCCAGTACAAGGAAAGGTATATGAGACAGTTCTGTTGGCACCTGGTTGTCACTGGTCCACAATTGAGCATTACAAAGCCATTGTAATTCAAAGCATCACTGACTGGGTAATTCACTTCATTAGTGGTGCTGCCTGAATAAAACACACAACAAATTAGAGATAACCAAATGCTTAGGAGCGCGATAATACATCCGAATACTGCAGGAAGTGCTGTTAGGGAAAGTGAGGGGGGGAAAGGAAGTGGTGGGGGAAGAAAGGTCAGACAACTTGGGGGAATCAGTTCTCCCCCTCCACCACGTATTCCAAGAACTGAAATCAGGTCACCAGGCTGGGAGCCATCTTTCTGGCCCAGGTAACCCACACCCAGTAATGTTAGAAAGCACCTCTGAGAAATAGTGTGGAGTTAGTCATGAACCTTTCTTGTTTATCTCTTTACCTTCATGTCCCTTCTCTCTTGCCTCTCATACCCAGGGAATAAAGAGATGCAGTCTGTCTATCTTTATCTAAATCTTAAGTCTGTTTGCTTGGCTCCTCTCTGGTGGACCCAGACACAGTGTGTCTCCACTGAACACCGTGTCCGTGACCCTCACTGTGTCTAAGAGTCAGTTAGTTTAACATGCCTGTGTCCATGAGACTGTTTTTATTTCTGGGAGTCATTTAATCAGCATGTATGTGTCCATGAGGCTTGTCACATGCAAGAGTCCGTTTCCTTAGTCTTTATGCTGTGCTTGTGGTTTGTTTATGTTCCACCGCTGATTTCTCTGAGTTCATAGAAGTAAGCATGTGGGGCTTGGTACAAGAATCAGAGGCCGGTTCCACCTGAGTTCTTTATGGAAAAAAACATTAATTTCCTGTGTGTCTCTGGGCTTTGTACCCAAGACGGTTACTAACAAAATATAGGCTATTTACATATGGTGATTAGACCACTCAGCATCTTCTTCATTATGAAGACTAACTTGGAAATACAAAAGAAGAGAAAGAAATGAAAATGCAATGCCTTTAACACGACTTCTTTTCATTTCGACTTTATTATGTAGCTTGTAAAAATTTAGACCCACCAAAGGCAAAAACATCAATTTCCTTTTCCAGGGAGAAATTCAATAATGTATTGAAGATCAGACTTCATTTTGATATACACCTTATCAATTAAATCTGATTTTTGTTAATAATCTTACATTCTTTCATTTTAAATCAGTCTTTTTTTTATTCTCTTTCACAAAACAGCACATATCTGCAGCATGAGACAACACCCCAAGTAACAGAAAAATGCAAAACTCTGCAACATGACTTGAAGTCTTTGTCTAACAAGACGAAACGGTAAGTTCCACTCTTCACATCCAATTTCAAGTAAGCGTTTTGTATTCAAAGCGTTCCGAAGCGTATTTGAAATCATTTGCAAAATAAGGCTGTGCTCATTTCAGGATTGTTGGCTCTGAAACTGTTTCCCTGTTGAGGAGGATGGGGGCAGGACAGACGGTACAGAGAAAGACTGTCCCCTGTGCCCTGGCTATAGGACTCAGCGATCTGCCCTGGAGCCACCTTTATTAAACACTATGTATTCTAGCTGGAATTTAAAGCCCGCACACGCTTCTGAATTTGATGTGTGGCTGAGGCATTATTCAGGGAAAAATGCTCACTTGAACAAAATTTTGCTTACAATATCAAGCTAATGGTTTACCTCTGGCCTCAGTGGGGTTCACTCATCACTCACTGACTGGAGCTTACAATCTCCAGTTTCCAATAATCTACTACACCCTCTCCTTCAAACTAGGGCAAAGTCAAGCCAAGATCTCTGCACTTGATGCACGGAAGAGGCATTGATAGCCTGAGAGTCTGGTCACCGCTTGAGTCATAGCTGGGAAGACTAACCGTGCCGGAGTGAGGTCCTGCACGTGAAGCTTGGAGCTGGGCTGTGCTTGTAATTCCCCTTAAGGAGGCTGGACATATACCTCAAGTATAGGGGCTTGTTTAACACACACAGAGTCCTAGGTTCAACCCCAGTACTGCCCAAAAAAGAAAGAAGTGTGTGTGGGTAGGGGAATCATGGGAGGAAGTGTTCTAATTTTCATTTTGCTATGTGCTCGGCTGACAAGGGGCCGGGAAGAGTAACAGGTAAGAGATGGAGCCGATTTCCTCCCAGGAGTGTGTTCCAGGGAGACTGACCCAGGGTCCTTCCTTTCTAGAGAGACTGACCCAGGATCTGTCTACATCTTTCCTCCCATTCTTTTGTTAATGCGCCCTCTTGCTTTTCAATTATAACAATGGTGCTGGGGAAGGAAGGAGTTGAGCAGGTAATCCACGTTCTCTCTTCCCTGAGTGTGTGGGAGGCTGGCCCGAGAAGAGAAACCAAGGTAGGTGGCCTGGTCCTGTCTACTTGACAATTGCACCTTGGGACAAGCCAGTTTAGGACTTTTACTTAATGCATCGAACTCCCCAGCAGACTGCTTCCTGAGTAAGGTAGAGCTGAGGGTTACCCAGGATCCAGGAGGCAAGGCCCCTTGGAGAATGCAATGCAAGCTGGGCACTTGGGTATGACAGGGAGATGACTCACAATGGTGCCTGCTGTGTGAAGACTCTCGTGCCCTCATATAGAGTTCTCATTGACTGTTCTAGAGCAGGTCCACCAAGGGAAGGCAGGACCAACTCGGCAACACTTGATGTTCCATGCCTCTTTTTGTTGTGTCTGAGTCTGCTGACTACCACGATCCTTGAAATTACTAAAAAGCATAATCATGTTAGGCCTCTGAGTTGATCTGTTTGGACAGCCTAATTCTGTACAAGGGATGGACTATTAGGGACATACCTTCTTTTTCTTCAGACCCAGATGATGAGTGCTAAGCTTGCTGGAGAAATAGCCCATGCTGTGTGACCTCTCTGCTACAGTCAATGCTCTGCTCACGCTTGTAGCCTGTAATAGCTCTCCAGCTTTTGGCCATCTTTGTTCAGAAAGTTGGACCTACACAATCTTCATCAGCAGGCTCTGGGATCTTTTACTGTTTGCTTATTTGTTGGATTTGAACATATGGGAACATGCATAAGGGATCAAGAAGAGGGAGCAAGGGAAAGGAGTGTTCTCCATGCAATACCATAATGCCATTCCAAGTTTCCAGGTGAACTATAACACAGCATTGGAAAAAGTATGAACATGACTTTAAAACCTCTCTCTCTCTCTCTCTCTCTCTCTCTCTCTCTCCTTTCTTTCTCTTTTCTCATCCCTCCCCTCTTTCTGTGTGTGTCTCCCCCTCCCTTCCTCTCCCTCCCTCCTCATTGCCCTCTCCCTTCAACTCAGTACATTGTTAACAGTCCCTGTAATCTGACCTCACCCTTAAGAAAAGTTCTTTCTATAAAACTTTAAATTACACAGTTTGTCTTCCCTATGGGTCCTGCAATGGCTCTAGTTTACCGTAGATGGATTGGAACACCTGTGTCAAGACTTCTCACCCCGTCCAGCCCACTCACTGGACTCAGACTGGCTCGCACATTGTAGATGGCACTTTACCTCTGTTTTGATCCTGTGGGACCTGCTGTGTTGTAGTTTGGCCTGTGGATGTTACAAGGCTTTGGTTTGCATTTCCAGAGAGACTCTCAACTCTAAGCCCTTTGTGGTTCCCTTCGCATATCAGACACATGATGCTAAGAAAGAAGAAAACTACGAGAAGAAAACATTGCCCTTTGTTCCAGCATGCCCCATAGCAATCTCTGTAGCCTCCTCTCAAATACACATCAGCAGACGGCTCTTGCCTCTGAGAGTCTTTCTCACTGATCTTGTTCAGTTTTGCTATTTGAAGTCCCCAGGGGAAGGATGATTTGTACCTACACTTCCCGGGAAAGTACTGAGTCAGCAGGGAGATGTTCACTAATGTTGATCTGAGGTGGGGGAATGGACGATCTGGGTAGGTAGCACTGAGCAGTCAGCTACAGCAGGCTAATGAGAATGACCCAGCACATGCTCTCCTGTGCGTATCCTCGCTCTCACCCTGTTGTCTGGGGCTTGATGGCAAGCCCTTTCCTAACTGCTCTTCTAGGCTTTGCCTCCCTCCCACTACGCACACAGTTTCAGCTAGCCCATATAATGAGCCTGTGCTAGGATTCTGTGCAGCAAAGGTCTCGGGAGCAGAGACAAATGGCCCACTGCTCGTAAAGTGTTATTCTTGCACACGGGAGACTAATTTCTTTTTCGGTTGTATTGTCTTTTGTCAGGAATTGTACATTCTACAACCAGGGGACAATTAGGAAACTTGCAGGGGACAATTGGGAAAGCAACTCAGTGTATGGTGATAAAAAAAAAGCAATTTCATTTTCTTAGAAATAATTATTTAGCCCTATTTTTGTCATGGTCTGTTAAAGACTTAGAATTTTCTTTTTCATTGGGCAATTTGTTCCTTTCAGGTTGCTAAAATAGGGTTTAGGAGACAGAGTTACAGTGGGAGAAGAGAAAAAAACCACTCTTTTTTTCTGCCTAGTGTTGATTACATTTTTGAATAAAAGAATTAAGCAGTAGAATTAGTATAATCAGTAGAATGAGTCTTATGCACGGCAGTCTATCTCTGTGTGTGTGTGTGTGAGAGAGGGGGGGGGACTTCTTAGTGAGGTTGTATGGACATGTGCATGCATTCACATACATATGCATGGCGGTCAGAGGCAGGTGTTCAGTGTCTTGTCAGTCACTCTCCAGTCCCAGTCTGAGACAAGGTCTCTCACTGAGCCTGAAGCTCATCACTTTGCTAGTCGGTTTGGCTGACTATGTGCTTTGGGGATACGTCTAGCTCCTCCTCTCCCTGTAACTGGGGTTCAGGCATACAACACCTCTCCTGATTTTTAGGAGGATTCTGGAGCTAAGCACACGTGGCCTTCATGCTTGCACAGCAGGCACCTTGCCTACATCCCCAGCCCCAAGATGCTTTATTCTCTGTTTAAAACCACGATCTCCAAGGTGAGCAGAGCCTTGTTTTGAGTTTGGCCTCTCATGCCTGTATATAAATTAATTGCTTCTTCAGCATTTATGGAATAAGTAATTTATTAAGTCTGCAAATTAACTTATTAAATCTGGAAAAATATTTCCTGTACAATATAATCTGTAAATATTAAAAGTTAATCATACAGTAGAGAAGGTTTAACTCTTTGGATGCCAAGTTTCCTTAATGTGGCTCTTTCCATTGCTTTGGGCTTTTGCCTTTTTGGAATTGATTTTCTAACTGATCCCTTGCCCCTGACTGTCTCCTGGTTTCTCCAATATAATCTTTTTTTACTGGGTTTTTTTACAAATTGAAAATATTAAACTGTATTTAAAGTATAATCTTACATTGTTAGTTTCCCCATTTCTCAAGATGGCAAACTTATTATTTATAAATTTTTGCTTGTGTGTCTAGAAAAATGGTTGTCTGGCTATCCAAGCTGTCTAGTGTAGACTTTATTGCCTCAGACAAATGAAGGCATTTATCTCAGAGCAGTTGCTTCAAAGGCGCTGACCTAGGTAGAGTCTTAATTGTCCCTCTCTTGGTTCTTTTGACTCTGTTGTTATTAGTCAGATTTTCTTTGCTGTAACCAATACCAAAGACAAATCAACTTAAGAGAAGAAAAGGAACTCTGGGGTCACAGTTTTAGATGCTCTTGTACACGATTAGATAGATAAAAGCATTCATGCCTCTGGTGGGAAGGCAGCATGTTTTGGCAGAACAAAGATGTTTACCATCTGGCTGGAGTGCAAAGTCAAAGAGAATCCCACAATCTTCTTCAGAGGCTTACCTCCAGAAACCGTAAACTTACTATCAAACTCTAAACTAAAGGTTCTATCATTCTCAAGTGTGCCAAACTGGGGACTGAGCCTTTCACGTATGAGTTTGTGGGATGTTTAACATCCAAATGTAGCAAGTTTTGAACTTTCTCTTCTTTGTGGGTTCCGGACTCCCTCAACAAATGATAGTTATGTTTATTTAGTTTCCATTGTTTGCCAAGAATGATGGGCAACTCTAGTGAAATCTCGCAGAACTCAATGTCTTAATGGGAAATTCTTTCGCCTACTCACAGTGTTCAATCTTCCTTCCTGATGAGGGAGCTCCCATAGGAGTCTTCACCCTCAATATTGACCCGGTGATTCTGATAGTCACCTCTTACAGGCAATGCCCTGGAAAGACAAAGGAAAATCCTGTGCTCTGCATAGCTTATAGAAGACTCCAGTTCTACTCACATTCTACGGACTGCTTTGACTCAGTAGACTGCAAATGGGTTTGATGTGAGGTTGGTGTTCTGGATGTAGTGTCTGTCTGGGCAGCTGCTTGCAGCAAACATTTTTTCTATGTACAAGAATACTGCCACAGAGGTCAACCAGGCATCTCTACTCCATGTGTTTCCAGTAGCTTTGCCATTCTGATCATCCTAGAAATTATAGGCCTTGTCTTAGTTAGAGTCTCTATTGCTTCAATGAAACACCATCACCAACAGCAAGTTGGGGACAAAGGGACTTATTTTGCTTACACTTTCTTATCACAGTTCATCATTGAAGGAAGTCAGGACAGAAACTCAAACAGGGCAGGAACCAGGAGGCAGGAGCTGATGCAGAAGCCACGGAGAGGTGCCACTTCCTGGCTTGCTCAACATGGTTTGGTTAGCCTACTTCCTTATAGAAGCAAAGACCACCAGCCCAGGGATGTCACTACCCACAGTGGGCTGGGCCCTCCTCTATCAATCACTAATTAAGAAAATGACTTATTGCAGAATCCTGTGAGGGTATTCTCTTAATTGAGATTTGATCCTCTCAGATGACTTCAGCTTGTATCAAGCTGACATAAGCTACCCAGCACAGTCCTTCTATGGTATCTCTTCAAACGAAAAGATACCATTCTTTTAAGCAACAGCTTAGGCTGGGGATGTAGCTTATCGATAGAATGCTTCTCTCTCATGTGCAAGAAGCTCTGGGTTTGTTGCTAGTACAGCACATAAAATTGTGAGTAATGGTTAGAATCTCGGGACTTGGGTGGTAGGAATAAGTCAAGATTCTCCTCAGCTCTATAGGAAGACTGAGGCTAGCCTGGGCTAGAGACCCTGTCTCAAAAAAAAAAAAATAAAAGAAAGAAAGAAAGAAACAAAAGAAAAAAAGCAATCTGGACAGATGATTAAGTGGCTAAAAGCCCTGTCTGCTCATTCAGAAGGCCCTGGTCCCATCCCCCGGAACCACACAATGACTCACAAATGTTTCCAATTCCAGTCCCAGGGGATCCACCACCAGATGAACCCCAAGGGTACACAGACATACATACAGGCAAAATACTCAGATACACAAATCATAAGATAAAAGAATTTAAAAGCAATGTAAAAGTGTAAAAAAGAACCTTGCACAGCATTTGAATCTTTGAGCATTTTATGCAGCCTCTCTAGTGAGAGGATTAGTGGTCATCCTCAGAAGTAAGCGTAAGCCACTGCCTTGTAACTTTCCACAAAACCATCAAAGCGTGAAAGACCCACTTTGTATTCAGACAGTCTCCTGGAGTAAGGTACAATGCTCAGAATTATGATTCAGAATTTCTGTCTGGCACTGCGAGGCTGTG
Source organism: Microtus ochrogaster (assembly GCF_000317375.1). Classification (NCBI taxonomy): domain Eukaryota; kingdom Metazoa; phylum Chordata; class Mammalia; order Rodentia; family Cricetidae; genus Microtus; species Microtus ochrogaster. The sequence goes on along the minus strand of NC_022018.1, from coordinate 1,869,774 downwards.
ACTTGACCATACACTACCTAGTCAGTATATATGTTACTCTTATATGCCACTCTGTTTTCAATTACAGTAGAATTTTCTGAAGGATATCTCCTCCGTGGGACAGCATAAAGGTGCTTGTTAAGGGGGTGTGCATAGCAGGGTGAAATGTGAAGTGGATTGAAGACTGGCCCTAAAACTTTGTCATTCTTTATTACCCTGGAGAGAACAACATGACCTGAATTACTGTGTGAAAGGAGATGGTGTAAATTACAGCAGATCGGCCAGAGTGTGAGCATTTCACTTGACAGCCTGCTAACAAAGCAAGGATTCCTAAATCTCAACTTGTTTGGTGGAAGGAGAGATTGGTTTTAGTCATATGCAAGATCTTCCAAAATGGTAAATGACTTGTATCCCTTCATCTTTAAATCCACAGTGCCTTAGTTGCTTTTGAAGGTGACATACACAATTTTGTCTCTCTGTTCTTTTCCGACCTTTTAAACTAGCCCTTTCTTATTAGCTTTTAAGGACTCCAAAATCTGGCATGCCTTCTTGTCACTGGTGAAGAAAATTAAGTCAGAAACGGCAAGCGAAGACCAAAAAGCCTATCAACAAACAGAAAATAAGATTTGTAGCTTAAGAGACTAAAGAGATGGCTCAGTGGATACAAGGGCTTGCTGATCTTTTAGAAGACACAAATGTGGTTCCCTGTGCCCATATGAAGCAGTTTACAACAGCCCGATACTCCAGCTGCAGAGGATCTAATGCCCTCTTTGGCTTCTGCAGCCACCTGCACACATGTGAAATATACACAAAAAAGAATCCTTATCTTACATTTCTCCTAGAGACAAAGCAAGGACTGCTCCTGCTGCTATCAACATTTAAGTTAGGAGGCATGTGAGCTGGTATTAAAGTCTGACAACTCCACGTTTTCAACAAAACGTATTTTTCCAACCCTATTGAAAGGGTGTTTAATGAGGCCCTGCACCTCAACAAGCACAAGAAAGTGAACAATCACGACAGGAGAGCTTGAAGGAATAATTTCTTAAGTTCTTCTAACCAATATGCAATGTTTTGTTTTAGTACATTTGTTTGTCTTTTGAAGAAATCTGATTCTCTAAGGTTAAAAAGAAGGAAAGAATAGGACTATGATCTAGGAAGAATGAAAATAAGTTTCCCCCTGTTGTAAGGAAGGCCGCTTGTTCATTTTGGCCACCCAGAACTGAAATCATCACACAGAAACTATATTAATTAAAACACTGCTTGGCCCATTAGTTCTAGCCTTTTATTGGCTAACACTCACATCTTGATTTAGCCCATTTTTATTAATCTGTATATAACCACGAGTTTGTGGCCTACCAGGAAAGATTTGTCATATCTGTCTCTGGTGGCTCCATGGTGTCTCTCTGACTCTGCTTTCTTCCTCCCAGAATTCAGTTCTGTCTTTTCCACCTACCTAAGTGGAAGGTAGACCAAGGCTGTTTCTGTATTCGTTAACCAATATAAGCAACACATAGAAAGAAGGACCTCCTACACCATTTCCCCTTTTCTTTTTTTTATATTTCTTTTTTTCTTTTTTTTGTTTATTTATTTATTATTTTAGTTGTTGAAAAAAAAATTTCCGCCTCCTCCCCATTTCCATTTCCCTCCCCCGGACTGGCTGTAACTCAGCAGTTACTTCGAGAGCTCATCTGCATGAAACCTACCATCCCCTTTCTGTTTAAACAAAAAGGAAGGCTTTAACTTTACAATAGTAAAATTACATAAAACAAAACAGTTATCAAGCAAGAATTACAGTTACAATATTTATATCTATTTTATCTTTTATTATAAATAAGGAAAACTGTAACTAGCTATCTATTCTTCAACTCCATCAAAGACTCCAGAAGGTTCTACTATTACCTAAGTAAACAGGAAGTACATTGTAAGCAACTTCCAAAACTCTAGAATTGACAGAGACATCTCTCTGCCTGAACAGTCACCCAAAGTTTTTCTGTACTGTTGGGGCATCCATCTTCAGCCTACAGGCCCATAGTCTCCAGCACACTTTTCCACAGCATACAGAGGGGAATCCCACATCACCACTGCAATCCCAGATCCTTTAATCAATACTCAGTCATAGTTACTTGCCGTCATTCACAGTGCAAACTGTATCATTTTAAATGTTTGCTTCAAATGAAATGGAAAAAAATGTCTTTTTGGTTAAGGTTAATTATGTGTTCACATCAGTCATATGAAAAAAGGTTTTAGTGGGAAGATTATGAAATAGAAAGCATTACATGTAACGTCACTCTTAGTAAGAATTAATCTACTTCTAATTTTAGAATAGCTACAAAGTAAACAAATGTTAGTTTTCAAAATCTCCCTCTGAATCACTTATACACTACTTATGATAGTCAGAAATCCAATATAGTTCTGAAGGTCATCTTAGTGGCAATTGCCATTCCATAAAACCAGTAGGCCAGTGCAAGATGGGATGGGTGACTTTCCAGACTGTGACCTCTGCCTTGCATGGGTTGGGGATGTGACAGAGATCAACTGTTATGCCATGAAGTCTTAGTTTGGTCTTCATGACAAGTACCTGCCACCTGCTTTCGAGGGCTCATATCATCTTGTCAGCTGTGTGAGGGGGATGCTTCGATGTAATGAATCTACAGCGTCAAACAATGTCTTGAGGCTGCAACCAAGTAAGAGATGATACATAGTCACTCAGCTAAGCAGCTCACAAATTCCTGACTTGTGCAATCATAGATGCTTATTATTTTAAGAGACTAAGCTTTGTATTAATTGACCACATACTCATAGACAACTGATTCATTTCTCAATTTCTCAGTGCTTTACACCATTATATTTTCATCACAATGCCAATAGTTGTTATGATCCTGGTCACCAACAGTGATGACCACAACTTTCTCTTTTGTGGCTCCATGATCTTGCAGCTTTCTTAAGTACTTTCAATCATTATCCAGAGGAGGTTTTATTATTGTAATCCCCACACGTGACAAATGAGCTCCAAGTGCTTCTTTGGCTTGTAGAGCATCCATGGCTGAGCCAGGATTCCTTTTTTAGGTTCTACTCTTAACATCTCTATAATACAACTTATTGTGAGAACAGGATCGTAGCTCACAAATTTTGACAGAGAAAGGCATTTGATTTTATAATGTGAAGCTACTCAGAAGAATTCATCTCGAAATGCTAGTCATCCATTTCCTCTTTCATACTTATTTTCCTTAAGCTTCTCTAATGTAACTACATTGACATAGTATTATTACCATGCATGAGCTACTTCAGTTGCAACTTGGGTGATCAAGTGTCTTCTCTTGGTTAGAGCATGGTTGGTGGCTAATTGTCATTGTTCAGAATTAATATTTTGAAACTCTATGTTTGAGTCATATATTGCATTGTAATTTCCAAGACATATAGCAAATAATATGTTTTTATGACAGCATAAGGAGAGATGCCTTCAGTCTGTACCTTGGTGATATGCCTTAGATTGACATGGGAGCTTTCTCAAAGAACATGGGCTTGAGACTTCCTGAGTAAGAAGCATGTCTGTAAAGACATTCTTTTTAACTGTAGTACTAGGTTTTTAACCTAGAGTATAGACTGAGCTACATCCACTGCTCATGACATTTTTCTCAGCTCACAGTATATTGGGACAGTCAATTATTTAAACATATTTGTGACACATTGGTTTTCCTTCTTGTTTTTCAATACTTATTTCTCCTCATTTTCTCTCATTTTTGACATGGATTGTGTCCTGGGCTAGGTGTGGTGGCTCATGTCTTTTAAGCTCAGCATTCAGGACACAGATGCAGGTAATCCTATGAGTTTGAGGCCAGTTTGGTTTATATTCAGAGATCCAAGCAAGTCAAGGATACATAGTGAGACCCTGTCTCAAAAACAAAACAAAGTATGCAATCAATCAAAAACTACCATGACTAACATCACTAATAACCAGCCAATCAACCAACCAACCAACCATCCAACCAAACAAACAAAAATCCAAAACCCAGCATGTCCTCCACTGATCTGGACCTTCTCCTGAACTCCACTCTCCAATTGTCCCCCGCCCATCTCATTTCTAGCTTGTCTATCCTGGAACTGTCTCAGGCTTCTAACTTTGGAATTATCTTCAGTTCTTCTCTTTTCATAAAAGTACATTCAACCTGCCATTAAGCTTTAGGGACCACCATCACATAACATTCAGAGGCCAGAGACTTCCTACCACTATGCCCACTGTGGTCGGAGTCTCTTTCGTCTTGCTTAATTATTCTTTCACCTCTTTTCTCCTTTAGAGATTCATAACAATTACAACAGATAAATATTATTTTTGCTAGTCAGATTAGATACATTTGCTTCTAACATATTCCAATTTCACTTAAATAAAAGTCAGAGTTTTATATAGGATAGATACAATAATCTTTTTTACAAAACTTTTTATATATAAAAATATATACATGATATATTTATAAATATACATAATATTTTCATATACATACATAATGTACCAGTAAAACAGAAAAAGCCATAGCATGCTAAGAAATTGACTGGGCATAATCAGCTAATAATTAACACAATATGTCGTTATGTTTTTAACACTAATAGTTTTATGTAATAATAATGTCACAAAGAGGGGAATAGATCCATTTAGGAAGAATGTTTCTTTACGTCATTGTAATAAGTAGGAGGCTGATTTTTTGTTAAGATTGTAAAATTGATAAAAGTCATTGGAATTTTCCATAAGATTAGACAAATGCCCTCAAGGCAAGAAAGATGTAAATGAGTCATGCATGTACCACAAAAGAAGAGTCACAAAATACACAGCAAACAAGTAAAATAGCAGCTGCAAACATAACTATATAAACAGTGCCATTCCATCTGAATAGAGCAGAGCTTGTCAAACTGTGATTAAAAGACATGACACAATCTTCTATTGTCTACAAAACACGGACATTGGACTCAAAAGATAAAACAGACTGAGATTAACAAATGATGTCATCCAAACAGTGACCACATGAGAACTGGAATAACTTTAATGATATCAGACAAACCTGACATTTTTGGAGACATGGTTTCCCAATGTAGCCCAGGATAGCCACAAACTAGTAATCTGCCTGCTCCAGCCATCTGACTGTTATGTTCACAACCATTTTCACTGCAAAACAGTCTTTTAAAACAAAATAGTAGCCAGACTCTGATGGAACATGCCTTAAATCCCAGCACTCAGGAGACAGAGGCAGGTGGATCTCTGTGAGTTCGAGGCCAGCCTGGTCTAGCAAGTTCCAGGACAGCTAGGGCTGTTGCACAGAGAAGCCTTGTCTTGAAAAACCAGCACAAAGAAACAAACAGACAGACAAACAAAACAAAAAAGCAAAATAGTGTTAATGAATAAAGACAAATATTTCCTAATGACTGAATGACCGGTGTCTCAGGACTGTGTAATAACTATAAATGTGCATCCAATAGAAGAGCACTGCAGTATGAGAAACAAAGATTAGGTTTACAGCCCTAAGTTGAGAGCTTGCTTAGTGCAATGAGGTTCTAAGTCGATCCTTAGAATTAAAAAGTATGACAGCAAACAAAGGGAATTCAACTGTAATAATTGGAGCTGGACATGGTGGCTCATGCCTGTGATATCAGCACTTTTGTGACTGAGGCAGGTGAGTTTCTGTGAGTTTTAAGCCAGCCTGGGTTAGATAGTGAGTTCCAGGACACTGAGCTGCAGAATGAGACCCCGTCTCAGAACTGTGCCTTTCCTACCTACCGGTACAAAAACTCTAATACTCCACTCTCAGTGGTGGATGAACTGAAGCGGTACAAGAAATGCTTGCTCAAAGAACACTATCAATCCCCTAGATTGAACAAGTACCTCTGAATACTCGACTGCAACAGTATATACCTCCTCAAAACAGGAAACAGTGTCTAGGACAGTGTATGTGCTGGTTCATTAAAAAGTCAGTAGGTTTAAAACAGAAATAATACCAAGTGCATTAGCTAATCACAGTGGATCGAGACTCAAAATCAATAGCAGAAAAATGCTTTTGGAAATTCACAAATATGTGAAAATTAAACAACACTTTCCTTGCATAATATGCCCAGGAAGAAATCAATACAGGAATAAACCACATTTGATATGAATGAAAACAAAGACAATAACCCAAATTTATGAAAAGCAGTAGATGATTGGCAAGATCAAGGATTTCTCTTTGGTGGTAATAAAAGCATTGCAAAACTATAACATTGTTGAATATCTATGTGAATATAATAAAAACATTGACTGGTACAGTTGCATGAGTGAATCACATATGCAAATTATATTTCAATAAAGTGGTTAACGTTTAAGTTTTCCTATGCTTACTGTTCTAGGGTTTTATTGCTGTGAAGAGACACCATGACCGTAGAAACTCTTATAAAGGAAAACATTTAATTGGGGCTGGCTTACAGTTCAGAGGTTTAGTCCACTATCTTCATGGTGGGAATCATGGCAGCATGCAGGCAGACATGGTACTGGAGAGGTAGCTGAGAGTTCTACATCCAGATCCTCAGGAAGCAGGAAGAGAGAGTGACATTGGGTCTAGCATGGACATTTGAGACCCCCAAATCCCACCCCCTCATGATGCACTTCCTTCAACAAGGCTACATCTGTTCTAACAAGGACACACCTCCACTAATATCACTCCTTAGGAGACTGTGGGGTCACTTTCTTTCAAACCTCCACACCTACATCCACCTGGGGATTTGTTGTAACATGGCTTCTGGTTGTAGATCCAGGACAAGGCCTGAGGTTCCACACATCCAAGAAGCCTGTGCTATGTGATGCAGGATTGCTAGCCAGAGTGAGACTTAAGTGAGGCCCATGACATCAGAGTTATTCTTCCTTCTGTCCTGATCTACTGACTCCTTGGTAAATGTCACCCTATCTTGGTCCTTGACTGTCCCTGCTCACCTTTCCTTCTTCTTGCCCTGAATGTACTCCTCATACCTGCTCCCCATACATGCACAGCCTAACTACCTCCTTCAAGTTTCCGCTTAATCCTTCCTTTTTACTTTAAGAGATCTCCTAGTCACTCTACAGAAATTACCACCCTGTCCTACTCCCCCATTATCTTGTTTGTTTGCTATCCATTCCTTAATGCATAGGAAAACTTAAACACGATATTAATCCACGTGCTAATGAGATTTACTGTGGTGCCCTCTCCTATTACAACACAAACATCACGAGAGCATGGATTTCTTATTTTTAGCTTGCTGTTTTATTGATGTTCAGAATAGTGACTAATACAGAGCAAGTGCCCAGAAATATTTATCAAATAAATATTTGAAAATAAAAGAATAAGTTCTGTAGGTGTACATAGTAAATGAATGGTACAAGGCATACAGGAGGGAAGGGCCCCTCTGCAGGTGGGAATCAGATGAAAGTGAAGGCAAAGGGTTAACAGTCACTCGCACATGGCCCAAAACTCTGCCCCTCCAGCTGCTCTGGCTCCTTGACGGTTGTAACTCACTCATCCTATATGATGCTACCCAAGGGATAAGAAATACTATATTATCGGTTCTCTCATACTGTTTGCAATATATAAGATATTTCTGCAGTTTGACACTGGTCTGCTGGTTTCGTCTCTGAATATCTACTTACATGTCTGTAAATTCATTTTCATAAGATTTAAAAGTAGGTCATCATTTTTTATCTTCCAAAACCTCATATTTTAAGAGTGAATGTGAAAATCTCAAACAAGATGCTCCTTCTTGGCTTATTTCTTCTTTGTATCCTGTTGATGTATTTGCATGCTGCAGATATCTGTGCAGAAGGAACTTTCCAGATACTGGGTTACATTTTGTTTTCCTCTGTAAGGGTCTGATTTATTTTTACATTGTACCAAAAGATGCCACTGAAGCAAAATCCAGATATAATGCTGAGAAATAGGCTTGCATTTGTCTTATGTAGTTCTCACTGTCCATCCATGGCTGGTCTCTCTACATTTTCCATCATGGACCACAGTTTCTGGTAAGTGGCCCTGTGCTGGTTAGACTTTTTTGTCCCCTTGACACAGCTCAGGTCATCTGGAAAAATGTCACCATCAAACTGACTCATAGGCTACCCTGCGGTGCATTTTCTTGATGATTGATTTGACTGATGTGGGAAGACCCAGGCCGTTATGGACAGTGTCACCCAGGCAGATCGTCTGGGGTGCTACAGGAAAGCAGGCCGAGTAGGCTACAGAGAACAAGCCAGTAGGCAGCATTCCCCCAGGGCTTTGGCTTCTGCCTCCAGGTTCCTGCCTTGATTCCTGCCCTGACTTTGCTTCATGATAGACTATAAACTGAAAGATGAAGTAAGCCCCTTCCTCCGCATGGTGTTTATCACAAACTAAGACCGGCCCTCTTCACCTGCCACTCTTTCTAGGGACCCAATTGATGTGAAGTGGTAACTGCTTCTCCTGGTCTACCTCTTCACTAGCCCTACTGTGCATCACCAATTACTACAGCCCTTATCACAACTTCCCGTCTGGCTGGGATCTGGAATATTCCCTCCCAGTTTACTTAGGTTAGTCACAGCGTGTAGAATTTCCTCCCATCTATCTTCATAGTAAGTAAAAATACCCCCAAATTTTAATTTCCTGGGACAGAGAAATCATCCATTCATTTAAAAAGAAAATCAATGTCAGACATTTTCAAATAATGTGCTATAGTACCCTGGAGAATTCACCTGGGTTGTGGACAAGTACACTGGTATTTTTAGGAGTCAATTTTCTGAAGCTGTTCAGTAATATCTATTTAACCTGTCAGAAAGCCATTAAAAGTTATGGAGAGAATAAAAGTTTGAGATACACCCCCTTCCATGCTGGCTGACAATACCCATAGCATTCGAATTGGAAGTTAGATCATACAAAGTTGAAAAGCAATGTGAGTCGAAGTCTTTTGTTGTGGATGAAAGTAGCTGAAGTAGCAGTGTTATTGTGTGGCTCCACTCACACAGCGGCCACATGCTTCTTGTCATTTAGTTTCCATGGTTTTAAAAGAGTCTTTCCGGGTAAAAACGATTTTATGAGAGGACTAAATATCTCACAACACTGCATTATCTTATAGGATTTAGTTATGCACTTATTGATTTATGTTTATGTGTACGTGTTTGTATGCACATGTCTGGACATGTTCATACAGGGGCCAGAAATCACAATTAGGTATTTTCCTCAATTACCCACTACATTATTCTTTGAGGCAGAGTCTCTCGCTGATGCTGGTACTTACTGATGCAGCTAGACAGGCGTCCTCCTATTTCTACCTCCCCAGGACTAGAACTGTGATGTGTGCTGCCATGCCTGCTTTTTATATGGGTTCTAGGGAATCAAACATAGGTCCTCACGCTTTGAAAGCAAGCAATTTTCAGACTAGTCCTCTTTCTGGCCCCAAAGGTCTTATTAATGAAGAGATGAGCTCTGCTAATGGCTACAATGATTGTGAGTCACACAACATCACACAGCGGCTAACATGGTAGGAATGAACTATCCCTACACACTCCAGTGGGCATGGTAGGTTGGCATTCCACCTGAAGAGACACAATGAGAAATTAAATGAGTATCACAGATGGGCAAATGGGACTAATAAATTAATATCCCCAGGATAACTTCAAGGTACCTAATAAGTGTCCAATAAATACTTAATGCTTCAATTAATTACTCATATATTAAACATTTTAAAGCCCAGTTTTATCTTAATTGACATAAAGCAAGTCACAGCATGTGGCGCTTCATCTTCAAAAAAAACATTTATTGAAAAACCAAGACATTTAATATGATATTTATTTAATATCATTTACTATGTTATTTATAATGTATCTCATTTTTGAGTATTATTAATGATGACTTAAGTAGATAGTATTTATTCTACTGAAATAACTTGCTACATTATTTAGAGTGATTTATTGTGTGTGTTGGGACCAGAAAATGTTTCTGATGAGATTAATTTTCAGTTTCATTATAGAAAGAGATGAGATGCGACATGATATATTAGCAAGAGGACTTGGAATGTAAATCAAAAGTGCTCAATTCTTAGTCCATCCACTTACAATGCAATATTGAGGAAGCTGTTTGCCTCTGCCGACATTTTACCATTTTAGCTTTAATCTTTGTAAAAACAGAAACCACAGTGCTGCTTGTCAAGACTTTGGGGTAGCATTTGGACCTTGTAAAGCAAAAGCCCACTCTAAAGTCATAGTTTTATGGAGGTACTTTATCAGCAAAGTGAGATAGAGTATGAATGGCATCTTCCAATTTAACAGAAGATGTGCATCCCTAAACTAAATGTCCCGACATCGTCTTAGGGTTCTATTGCTGTGAAGAGACACCATGACTATGGCAACTCTTAGAAAGGAAACTATTTAGTTGGGGCTGACTTATACAGTGCAGAGCTTTATTCCATTATCATGATGGTGGGACATGGTGGTGTGTGTGCAGATTCGGTGCTGGAGAGGTGGCTGAGAGCGCCACATCCTGATCCTCAGGCACCAGGAAGAGACAGTGACAGCAGGTCTGGCTTGAGCATTGGAAACCTCAAAACCCAACCCTAGTGACATGCTCCCTCTAACTATACATGTTTCTGTCACAGATCTATCTTCATAGTGAATGGCAAATTTAATGTTTACAAACTTAACTTGGTATGGAGGCAAGAATGATTTAAAAATGGTTTAAATCATTTAATAATGATTTTTAAAAAGACTGATTTTTTTTTTAGTAAAAACCAAGTAAAAATATGTTCAACTTAAGAGAGTTCACACCCGATTTTAGCGAACATGGAATCATCTTTAATATCTCAGGATAACGATTGCCATTTGGATCCTTTAAGGTAGTTTTGTGTGACTCTTTGAGCCACTCTGAGTCAGTTTTGTTGATGATTCAGGTGTAGCCACACCTGTATTCCTTGGCATGGCTCTGGAATTGCTATGGAGAGCGGATGTTGTTGAGTTAGGCTAACATCACACAGCTGTGAGGAAGTGTAGGCATCACAGTGAACTTTGGCACAAGGAGCAGAAGACAAACCATTTTTTTTGCCACATTTGCCAACTCCTGTGGTGTGAATGGTCCCACAATGTCCAATTTCAAGCCACTAGTGGTTTATCAAACTGTTCACAATAGTCCTGGAAGTTAAATAGCTGGGCTATCATATGCACTGGCTCTGGCTAGTGAGAGAACATGAAGGAAAAGAAGAGAGGCTGCCCACATCCACCCTACACTAACAATGAGGGTCAAGAAAGATTACATACTTGCAAGTTCAAATGTCAACCAAACTGACGTAGGAGGCATGAGCTGAATGAGGAATGTCCCTGACAGGCTTCTGTGTTTAAACATTTGGTTCCTGGATGGTGGCACTGTTGGCGGAAGTTTTGAAGCCTGTGGGACAGGGAGCCTGGTCAGCAAAGGTCGGTACCTCCAAGAAGGCTTTAGGGGTGAAAGCTTGGCTTCCTTCCTCTTTCTTCTTCTCTGCTTCTGGGTTCACTGAGAGCTGAGGAAGTGGCTCTACCTCATGTTTCTGCCACTCTGAATGCTATTACATTCTCTGCGGCAAAATGGACTCTCTGAAACGATGAGCCCAAGTGGTTCCTCTCATAAGTGGTTTTGGCCAAATATTTCTTTTTTTTTATTTTTTTTTATTTTTTTATGCATTATATTGAAAAGGAGTGTACTGTATTCGCTAGTTGTTAGAGGGTAAATCTTTCCTGCACAGCTGCAGAAATCATTCCTCCATTTCCTGTGTGAAGAATCAAGTAAATTCTGTAATGGCTGCTAGGAATTCCAAAAGGAAGCTAAATTCAGTCAACATATGAATGACTTACGGATTGAACAAGTTGGTAGAAGTCGGTACTGGGGGCGTTATTAAGTAGAAGACATAAAGCATGAGGTCCGGGAATGTTGACTTGAGCTTCTTTCGAGTAGCTGATGGCCTCACTTCACACTTGTGTTTAAATACAAGTTTTTTAAGATGATGAGTATGTCCATATGTCTTAGAGATTGTGCTGGGCTGGGAAGGGCGAGCCTGACAAGCCCTTTGGAGAAAACATGGGAAAGGCAACCAAGGCGCTAGAAATTTAGTGTAAGAAGAGCCATTGAGGAACATTGGTCAAGGTCTTCCGCAGGTTCATGAGAACCAGCTGGAGCTGTCCAGGGAACTCTAAAAATCTTACCATTTAAAATATATACCAAGTTCATGATAGAATTCCGAGTATCAGATATTTGATCCAAAACAAGGGCTGATAGAATATTGCCATGTATCATCATCATAGCAAAATACAATTCTTGAAATTGTTACTTTGTTGTTGTGCATATGATATGTGTGGACAGGCACGGACATTCATGTCATGGCACTCGTGGAGGTCAGAGGGCAAATTTGTGGAATCCGTTCTCTCCTTCCACTTCCGGAATCTAATACAGGTCACCTGGCATTCAAAACCAGTGCCTTTACCCACTGAACCATTTCTTCGGATACCCTAAAATGTAATTTTAGAGCAATTATGAACACTTGAAAAGTTTTTTAAGGAATAAATAAATTGTGTTTATCCCAAACTGAATGTATAATTTGAAGGATCTTTGCATTCACATTTGCCATGACTATAATAAAGGTTCTGAACCTGTCAATAACCTGCAAACATTTTCTGGGCCATTTTTGCAATACATACATCTCCTCCATGGCGTCCCCGCTTCTGCATACCAATCCCGTCCCTCGATGACTTCTGGTACATTTTGTCATTCTGGTCAAGTTTGCATTTTTCTGATGCAGCCTGAGCCTTATTTTCTTTTTGTTTCTGGCTTCTTCCCTTTGTTGTAATTATTCTGAGGTCTGTCTATCTTGCTGCCATAACAGTACAGTAGTTCATGCCTTTGTACTGCCGAATAAAAGCAGCATATTCCATTACAATGTATATACAACAATTTTGTGCAACCCTTTTGGATTACATTGGACTGTTTTCGATTTTTGTCTGGTACAAATAAAGTTGATTTCACCAATTGTGTTTGGGTCTTTGTGTGGATGTGTTCCTGTCTCTCTTGAATATTAAACACCCTAGGAGAACGGTAGCAGGGCTTTCATAATATGTTTATGTTTAAGTTTTGAAGGAACCTCAAAATGGCTCACTAAAGTAATAGTCTATTTTACATTCCCACAAGAAGCATGAGAGTTCTGGGTGCTCTGTGCTTGCCACACTGTGTATGATTCATATTTTTAATTTTAGCCACGTTAGTTGATGTGCTGTGGCATAGCATTGTGGTTTTAATTTGACTTTCTTAGTAGCTAGCATTGTTAAGTATCTTTCCATGTTCTGTTTTGTTGCAACCTATTATCTTTGACAAAGTGTCAATTCAAATCTTTTGCACATTTTTATAGGCTTATTTTGCCTCATTGTGAATTTTGAGAGTCACTACCTCCTTGTTCCTTTGCCTTTTAAATTTTTCTTTATCAATTGTACCACAAGGACGTGTGCTCAACTATGCTCATAGCAGCATTGTTTGTCATAGCCGGAACCTGGAACAACTTATTCTCAACTGAAGAATGGATAGATAAAGAAAATGTGGTACATTTACACAATAGAATACTACACAGCAGAAAAAAAAATGACATCTTGACATTTTCAGGCAAATGGATGGATCTAGAAAATATAATATTGAGTGAGGTAATCCAGACCCAGAAAGACAAATATAATATGTACTCATTCATAAGTGGCTTTTATACATAAAGCAAAGAAAAACCAGCCTACAATTCACAATCCCAGAGAACTTAGACAACAAAGAAGATCCTAAGAAGGACATACATGGATCTAATCTACATAGGAAGTAGAAAAAGACAAGATCTCCTGAGTAAATTGTGATTGTGGGGTAGAAGGGGAGTGGGGAGGTAGGGATGGGAGCGGAGAAAATATATAGCTCAATGAAAACAATTAAAATTTTTTCTTTATAATGTTTTCCAAATATAATCTTTTTTATTTGATAATTAATTTATAGATTTCTTCTTTTAGTCTGCTTACTACATACATGCCTCAGCCTAGGGAGATGACTCAGTGGGTAAAGCGCTGGCTTAGCGAGCCCAAGAACCTTAGTCCAGATCCCAGCACACATGTTAAAAAGGAAGGGATGGCCGGTCAAGCCTACAGCTGCAGTGCTGGGGGAGGAAACAGGAAGATCCCAGGCCTTGCAGAAAGAACAAGCTCCAGGGCCAGTGAGAGACTCTGTCTCTGAAAGTGGGGTGGAGAGGCACTGAGGAAGACACCTGAGGTAGATTTCTGGTATCTACACATATCCTCACAGACAAGCATAACTGCTCACACATATGGATGCATGCACACCACACACGTGTGCATACATACACACACACACACCACATACACACGCCTCACATACACACATGTTCCTCACACATACAAACACTCATGAATCACACAATGAACTTGTCATACATATACACACATCTCTTATACACACATGCATCACACACCACACACACACACACACACACACACAGACACACATACTGAGGTACCATCAAGGTTTTGTTCTCACACAGCTCTTATGGATAGGTTAGTAAACCATTTAGAAGTAATACTTGAATATTGGGCAAGATGAAAGTTGCTGGTTTGTTGTTGCCATGACTACCAGTTGTTCCAGCAGTCATCGTTGAAAAGATTATTTTTCTCTTGGCACTGTCTTGTGGAATACCCCTACTAGATTTTCCATTCTTTCAATAGTTTATTTTTCAGTCTTACTGATCATTGGGATGATGCAGCATGTCCAGAATTCAAGTAGTGTAACTTAGCTTTGTTAGTTTTTTTATTCTGCAGGCTACATTTGATCTTTCAATTTCTTTTTTTTTTTTTCAATTTCTGTGTGAACTTTAGACCCATCTTTTTATTTTTGTTTTGTTTCTCGAGAGAGGGTTTCACTGTAGCTTTGGAGCCTGTCTTGGAACTAGCTCTTAAAGACCAGGCTGGCCTCAAACTCACAAAGATCCATCTGCCTCTCCCTCCCAAGTGCTGGGATTAAAAGTATGTCTCACTACCACCCGGGTTAGACCCGCTTTTTTAAATTTTGTAAACAGGGTCTTTCTATGCATCCCTGACTACCTGAAAACATGCTGTGTCATCCAGAGTAGCCTAAGGCTTTGGGGTCTTCTACCTCTTCTCTCTAGAGTGTTATAATTTGTCCCTTAATTTATCTTAAAGAAAAAACAAAAACACTGATGTAATTTTTATTTAAATTCACCAAAATCTCTAAATAAAGTTTAAAACTTGACAATCTTGAGACATCTGACCAATGGGCATGATATTTGGCTCCATTTACTTAGTTCTTTAATTTAGTTATTTACAGTATCTTGTACTTTTAATGCACAAGACTTGTACATTTTGATCAAATTTATTCCTCCATATTTCATATTTTTAAATGTCAATTTACGCAAGGATATTGCTCGTCCTGGTTCCAATTATTCTAGGCTGTTGCACAGTGAGAGAGAATATTGATTGTGTTTCTAATCATTGCTTCCCATGTAACTGATTGAGTGTTCTGGGTTTGTGTCTTTCAGATTTGGTAAGTTGCTCATCTTAGTAGCTTTTGTGTAGACCCAGTCAATGACACTGTTATCTCTGAGCTCTGAGTAGAGACAATTTTCCTTCCTTCTTTTAACCTGGTGGCTTTGCTTCTTTCTCTTACATTATTGTACTGGTTGGACCCCCAGCGCAAATGGATGACAGCCTGGGAGAGTGGGCATCCTTCCATCTTTCTTGTCCTGGGAACCTTGGTTATGAGTATGATCTCAACCATAGGCTGTTTGTGGGCACCTGTCATTGTACCGCGAAAATTCCTTCTGCTTTTGAATTTGCTGATTGTGTGTGTGTGTGTGTGTGTGTGTGTGTGTGTGTGTGTGTGTGTGTGTGTGTGGTGTTTGAAGGTTAGGCAGGACTGAAAGCTATTTTTACTTTCTGTGTTAAAATTATCACTGGGTTCTTCTCCATCACTACATCATGTAGTGAGTTGCATTGGTTAGTATATCTCATAACCAACCTTGTTTACCTAACACTTATTCATGGAACCTTACTTTTCTTATGTACCATTGCATTTAATTTATTAAGTTTTTGTTGAACATTTTTTCTATGTGTGCTTATAACGAGTATTTGTATTTTTTAAAATAATATTTTTCTCCTGACTTTGGGATCAGAGCAACACTGTTTTCAGGGAGTAAGTTGGGAGATGCCCAGCCCTTCAGGTTTCTTGGAGTTTTTGTGGATGCATAGTTTGTATTAACAGTCCTAAAATATTTGATAAAATCCATGATGCTGTTGTGTGCCTATTTTCTGTTCAGAAAGTATTTTCATTGCAGTTTTGAAACAGCAGAGATACTAGCCATCAACTGTTTTTTCTTGAGTGAGTTTTGGTGGTTTTACCTTTTAGTAAGTACATCCATTACATCTAAGTCAGCCAAACTGTTGCTACATTATCTTACCATTAGGACAGTTCTTCTTCAAGCTCTCATTGCCGACATTGCTCATTTGTATCTTCTCTCACTTTTCCTTGCTCAGGCAAGGAAGCAACAGGTTTATAAGTATTGTTTCTGATCTTACTTTATTTTCACGATAATAGTCCTTACTCATTAATATTGATTTTATATAGCAATATTTCTTGTTTGGCCTATACTGTAGCTATAGCCACTCAAACTTTGTTTTAATTATCTCTACTGTCATTATCGTTTTATAATCGCTTTTACGCACTTGGCTTGTTTGATGTTCATCTTGCAAAAAAATACTTTAGCTTTTTAAAACATTTAGTCTGTCATTCTCTGCCTTATGATGGGTGTGTCTCGATCATTTACATGTTACTGGTCATATGGTTATATTTATTCTACCCTCTTGCTATTTGTTTTTGATTTACCTGTTCTTTGCTTCTTTTTATCTGCTTCCTTTTGCTTTGCGTATTTTTATGACTGCATTTGTGTGGCTTACTTTATGTTAGAACAAACATCCCTTTTCCTACTGTAGTCACCTTTCAAAAGTTTTTTACACCTTTGCTCCTGTTTATTGACTCCACCCTTGCCATCTAGGCATTGCTCTATAGTTGTGATTATATTTATTTTGCAAACATTATAACAATTTCCTTCTATTACTATTGCTATCTTTATTTTAAACTGTCAACTTTGCTTTTTAATTTTTTCCTTAACTATATTGTGTGTGTGTGTGTGTGTGTGTGTGTGTGTGTGTGTGTGTGCGTGTGCGTGTGTGTGTCTGTGTAGGGGGTGCACATGCCAAAGGACAGAGATCAGTTTTGGGTAGCATCCTTTGAAAGGCTGTCCACCTCCTTAGAGATAGGGTCTCTTATGACTTTGGTCTTACCAAACAGGCTGGATTGGTGGCCAGCAAGCCTCGGGAATCCTGCTGTCTGTGCCTTCCTGCCAGGAATACAAACATGGGTGTCATCCTAGCTGTCATTTTTACCTGGATTCTGGGACTCAAACGCAGGTCCTCACACTTGCTAGGCAAGCTCTTTACTGGCTGAGCCATCTCCAAACTGTCAGTTGTCTTTTAAAGGAATGTAGGCAAGAACGGAAAAGGCCCCTGTGTGTGTCCACATATCCTGTTTTTAGAGCTCTTCATTACGTTTCGCCAGCCTGGACACCCATTTGCCCTCATTACTCTTCTTCCTGGAACCTTCTTCCAACACTGCCGCTGACAAAGTCTTTATCTTACCTTCATCTTTTGGGAAGATTTTCTGAGTATCGAATTCTAGGATGAGCTTTCCCCGGCCCCATTTTGTGGTTTATGTCACTGTTCACTGCCTTCCAGCTCCCATTGTTTCTAAGAAGAAGCATGCTACCGGCTGTGCTTTCTTCGTACGTACTGTGTTGTGCTTCATAACAACTTAGGCTTTTCTCTTTGCTGCTGCTAAGAACTTATTCTTACGTTGTCATTTCCTTCATGTTTCTTGTCCTTTGTGTGCATTGGGCTTCTTAGGCGTTCAGCTTTATAGTTTTCATTGGTTTTAGAGATAAATCCCGTCAGACTTCAAGATGCTCTCCCTCTCTGTTAGGAGGACTAGAATTATTCATACATCAAACCATTCGAGGTTGTCCATGGCTAATTTTTCTATTCTTTCAAAAGTTCACATTTACTTCTCAATACATTAAAGCAATATAAGGTCTTGATACAGAGCCTGGCTCGGTTCGAACCCATGACCCTTCTGCCTCGGTGCCCCCTGCATACTGGAATTATAGGCTTGGACTACCAGGTCCAGGTTGTTCACATTTCCTCTAGTTTTCCCCATTTGTTTTTTAATTTTCAATACTTTTTATTGCTCAATCTTCAAGTTCACTAACCTGAACCATACATTATAAAACATTTCATTTCTTTTGTCTTATAAATACCATGCCAATAAAATTTAGACACTGGTACATCTAGTTTGATAAGACAATAGCTTTCTTTTCCTTTATCTTCCGATTACACTTTATATCGGTTTCAAGTGCAATTGCAATTCTCGTTGGTTTAATTGGATGTTTGCTTGGCCTTCCCACTCCCTTATACTTTTTTCTCTGATGGAGCTTTGTAAACACAAGTAGTTTGCTTACCTTGGTTCATGGGATCTTATATGTAGTGTTCTGATTGTCCCGATAACATCTCGAAATGATGTAAAGCCATGCCTTAATAATTGATAAGACTTCTCTAGACAAGAAAGATGTCACAACACTAAATCTCTTAAAGATCCAGAAATGAGAATGCCGAATGGGTATTTCTTTTAAGTTTAGCAGTCATTTGCAAAAGGTCTTGTAGAGGCAGGTACTGCACTTCAGCCGGAAATAGCTCATCTAGACAGTTTGGGCGTCAGAGTGGGTCTCTTACGATGTAGTGCGCTAAGATGAGTCCACAATCCATGCAGTGATCTGAGTCCACCGTGCGGGGAGCTGTGCACCTAAAACTGTTTTTAATCTTCTGGTGGAATCTTTGCTTTGCTTTCAGTATTCACTATGTTCTTAGAAGATTTTTCTGGGTTCATCGGCAGAGTCAGTGGGAACCACGTTGATTCCTTGATGCCTGTTACTTGTATTGTAAGAGGAAGAAACCCCAGAGGAAGGTAAATTTCAGCTACAAAGGAGTTCTGTGGTTGACTACACCCCTGCCTGTCAGAAATCCTTTCGTTTAGAGATAACCTTGGGGAGACTTCATTTCCTTCTCATGGGTTATGGACTCATTCTACCAGGAAAAAAATGTGCACAACTTTTTTTTCCCCACACACTCACCAACACATTCTCTCTCTCTCTCTCTCTCTCTCTCTCTCTCTCTCTCTCTCTCTCTCTCTCT